>NC_064767.1:38073706-38251206 GCF_011397635.1 Epinephelus fuscoguttatus | reverse complement strand
ACATTGAATGAAGACAAAACAATATATGTGTTGAAAAACAGTACTGAGTTTATTAAAACTGTAAACTGAGCATTTGACTTTTCCACAAAATGCTGTGTGATTAATGTTATTAAAATTAAATTCAAATGTGAACAATTCATAATATTCATTGTTATTGTTATGATAAAATAAAGTCTAAATGGACTAAGGAAGATCAAAATTAAACGTTTCAACACCATGCATTTGACAGGTGTATTCACCTAACATAGCCTACCTATCTTTAATTACATAATTATTTATATGTCTCTACGTATATTTTTACATAAATCTCCAATAAGTTATTTGCCTTTAAAAAAAATCCTCTTCCTTCATTTAATTTGACAATGTTTATTGTATTGTATTATATGTATTAATTCTCTACAGGATTTTGTATGTTCTTTAATGTGTGTTCAATTTATTAAAAGAAAAAAACAAAAAAACGTTTTGGTGAACCCTGCAGCAAAGTGAGCCCTCTTCCTCAGAGAGGATCTTTGCCTCCCAGTTTGCTCCTGGCGACAGAGCAGCAGAGTGAACCGTCTTTCTTCTCAGAGGATCTTTGTCCCATGAGAGCAGGCACTCAGCTGTTCTCCGTGTCCGCAGTGTAAACATCTTTCGCTGGCGATTTGACAGTCACTAGAAGCACATTATGACCCTTTGTAAAAGTTTCTGTGTGGTACCTGTGTTGTACATGAGCTGACGTTAGCGGCTAAGGACTGACAGGCTGTCTGGTATATGTGTATGTGTGTGTCTCTCTGAGTGTCAGTACGTTAACTTGTAAGGGGTCCTCCTCATGTTGTCGGTTCTCTCCTGCTCTCACTGCTTTCCAAACTGCCGGCCGGCTGCCGCTCTGCATCACGTGGTATAACGGTGCGTCGTTGGGAGCGCTTGTTTTCATGCAGATGATGTCCCGACTCCCAGCATGGGTGGGGCTGGCAGAATCGCCGTCATTGAAAAATTAGATTGCTTATGCATATGAATAGAGGTCACGATTTTATTACGATTAATTGTGCAGCCCTATCACCTGGGTGCTGAAAATCCATCACTGTGGATTGAAGCCGATAGGAACTTAAGCCAATACATACTCATGACCCTCTCTAAACTGATGACTGCAACTCTCCCCTACCTGTGAGTGACAGCGTGCTTCACAGCTGACCATGGAAGAAGACAGCTAATGAGACTCCACTCAAGCAAGGCTGCAGGCCTTGATGGTGTCAGCCCCAGGATGCTTAAAGCCTGTGTCCCCAGGTATGTGGAGTACTTCACCACGTCTTCAACGTGAGCCTGACTCTTCAAAGGGTCCCTGTGCTCTGGGAAAAGTCCCGCCTCATTTTTGTGTCAAAGGCACCTCGTCCCAGGGGCTCCAAGTGCTCCAACTACAGACCAGTGGCACTGCCCTCCCACATCATGAAGTCCCAAGAGAAACTTATCCTGGAGAAGCAACGGCCCATGGTCAAGCCACTATGAACACACAGACACACCAACCCAACTTCAGAGAACTAGCAGCAACAAAGCTCCCCTGCTGCATCGCCTGACATTGCAGTGTCTTGGACAAAAAGTTGCACACGAACACATTGCAAAGACTACAGTCAACAGCCAACCAGCACATATGCTCTTCGCCTGTGAGAGGAACTTGTCTTGATGCCATTTGGCCACTTAGCACATTAACAACTCAATCCAATGTTGAAAGAACAGAGCATATTTACCGTGCGCCAGTAAACAATAATAAATAAAGAAAAACAGTCTCACCTTATGTAACAAGCTTGTTTTGGTCTCACCTCTTGACTTAACCTCTTTGGTTGCTTTTTTCACTTTGTTTCTCTTCTTGGTAACAGTGCAGGACATCCCGCACCTACTAGAGCGACAGCTGTTGCTCACCAACAGCCCAACATTGACTGATGACTGACCGTCATCTTGGTTTGTCAGGGCCTTTAGACCCCTCCAGTTTGCCTACCAGTCCTGATTGGGAGTTAAGGACGCCATCATTTACCTACTGAACCATGTTGATGCTCACCTCGACAAGCCCATGAGCACTGTGTGGGTTATGTTTTTTGAGTTCTCAGTGCTTTTAGCATGATTTGGCCAAGCCTACTGAATGAGAATCAGACCAGATCAGATCAGATAGATTTTATCAATCCCCAAGAAGCTGACACCTATGCAAGTGGATGCCCCCCTCATGTCCTGGATTTTAAACTACCTGACTGGCAGACCACAGTATGTGTGGGCACAATAGTGTGTGTTGGCCAGAGTGTTCAGCAACACTGGGGCCCCACAGGGGACAGCCTTTTCTCCTTTCCTCTTCACCTTCTACACCACAAACTTCAACTACCACACAGGGTCCTGCCATCTTCAGAAGTTTCCAGATGACTCTGCATTAGTTGGATGTATCAGCAAGGGTGATGAGGCTGAGTACAGAGCTGTGGTGGGTAACTTTGTCACATGGTGTGAAGAGAAGCAGCTCAATGCGACAAAGATAAAATAGCTGGTGGTGGATCTGAGGAGGGTGAAGGCACTGGTCCTTCAACATCTGCCAGACAATGCTGAGAGTGTTTTATTAGTCTGTGGTGGCCAGTGCTTACCTCTGCGCTGTTGTGTGCTGGGGCAGCAGGTTGAAGGTAACAGAGGTCAGCAGACTCAACAAACTGAACTGCAAGGCCAGTAACATTGTGGGGGTCAAGCTGGTGGCAGTGTCAGAGAGGAGTATGCTGTCTAAGTTACATGTCATCTTGGACAATGTCTCCCACCCACTCTGCTAGTCAAACACAGGAAATTCAGTGCTAGACTCAGGAAATCATTCCTGCCTGTGGCCATAAAACTTTTCAACTCCTCCATCAGACTATCAGACACTCTGAGTCAACACACTAGCACTTGAACTTAATTCACCCATCAGCAGTTATAATTCCATAATTTCTTTATTGTATTTCACCTGTGCAAAAGTGACTAAAGGTACAATAAGTCTTCATAACACTGTCTTATTCAACTGTGCAATATTCTTGCAGTATGCTACTTTATTCTTACCAAAACCACTCTTAATTGGATAGTTAACATATAATGCACATATTGTACATACTTATAATTCTTATTGCTATTTCTGTATATGTTTTGAACTAAGCCAAAGAAGCTCAGTGCAACGCTTGCTAAATGGGTGGCAACTGACTGTAGACCAGTCAACATTATGAAAGACTCGGGTCTAAGGGACATCCCCAGGTTGACATGTTGTGTCGTACTTTAACAGGGAACAATAGTTCTAGTTCATCCTTCCTGACCGCCAGAGGCGGTGCATAAGCACTGAATGACTCCGTCACGTGCATGCGCAGGTTGAGTAGTTATACCAACAAAGTCACCTGTGAGCCCCTGATGACCCTGGACAGGCTATATCTTCCGGTGTCGTCAGAGGATCTGTTCCTTTTTTCCTTTTTTCTTCTCGCTGTCGCAGGTATACTACGGTCATAGTATCGGCTTAAGCTTATTGTCCTTTATACACTATAGCCCGCTATAGCTGAAGCTAGTGTATTAGCAGCTTGTTGCCGGTAGCCTTGTGACCGCACGTCGTCGGTTGGAGTTGCGAGGTGCTCGCCCTCCAAGGGCTGTGTCAAGCTGTCCCTCTGGGACGCGACGTGTGGCTGCCTCACTCCTACCTTCGAATCATCATCATCCTAGATGAAAGGTTGGTCACGCAGCTGGTTAGGTACCATACTCAAAATAATATATTATTACTTTGTTGGTGACGGCAGTGTTTCTGCTCCCTCTCCCAGGGAGACAGAGCGTGTGCTCTGTTCGGCCTCCAGAGGCCGGGGGGCCAGAAACTGAGGCCCTGGGGCTGGTCGTCGGCTGCTTTTTCCCACAAACACTGAGAGCTCCAGCATGGGATCTGCCCTTGGCGCTGGATGCTCTATGCTTGCATCCCTTTGAGCCACTGGCACAGGCAGAACTGCGATGGTTGTCAGCAAAGACTGCCTGCCTCCTCACCATCACTTCATCAAAGCGTGTAGGGGGGCTTCATGCCTTGTCAGTCATTTTTCATGTCTGAGATGGAACTCTGACGGCTCAAGCGTCACCTTACGGCTGAATACTGCATTCCTGCCTAAGGTTTTGTCGAGCTCACACCTCAATCAGCCCATCCAGCTGGTGCGGTTTGACCCACCAGAAGGGGAAGAGGACAACAAGTCGGGGCGCTTATGCCCTGTGCAGGCTCTGAGAGCATATGTGGATGGTACAGCGAGTATACAGTGGTGGAAAAAAGTTTTCGGACACCCTTAAAATTTTACACAATCGCAAATATTATCATGAAATATTTGTGGAAAAATCTTTTTTGTGTTTCAAAAGGTGTGGCTGCATTAGACAGATACAAACAAATACAAATTATATTTTTTTGTTTATTGTTTACAAGAAAAACTAACAAAACTAAATTCTTGACAGTTTCAATATGTCAGTTCTCAACATTGTCGGTATCAAAGTCAACAAATAACAGAGAATGTGTTCAAAACTGAACAAAAAATAAATAAACCATCACATCATCAAATTAATATTTAGTAGTCCTGCCATTGGCACGTAGTAGAGCTCTAATCCTGGCTGGCATGTTCCCCACAAGCCTTTCACACTGTTGAGGGGTAATCTTGTCCCATTCTTCTTGAATTACTGCTTTAATTCTTCTAAATTCTTTGGTTTATGCTTTGAAACAGACCTTTTGATAATCCACCACAGATTTTCAAAGGGGCTCATGTCCGGGGATTGAGCTGGCCACTCTAAGACCTGGATACTGTGCTCCTGCAGCCAAGTTCTACTGGCCTTGGATGTGTGGCAAGGGGCATTATCTTGTTGAAATATCCAGTTTTTACCTCGACGGAACAGTGCACGCGCAGAAGGGAGCATGTGGGTTTCGAGAATGGTACAATACTTGGTAGAGTTCAATGTGCCATCACAGACAGTGAGATGACCAACACCAGCAGCACTCATGCATCCCCAAACCATGATACTGCCTCCACCATGCTTGACAGTAGGTACTGTACATGCTGGAGATAATGCTTCGCCTGGCCTTCTGCGTACCCTCACATTAGTAGGAGGAAGATAAAGCTGGAAACTGGACTCATCTGACCACAAAATCTTCTTCCAATTCCTGGCTGTCCAGTTCTTGTGTGCCTGGGCCCAATGACGCCGGGCTAACCTCTGTCTCTCATTGATCGGGGGCTTCTTGATAGCCTTGTAGGACCTTAAGCCATGATCTAAAAGTCGGCCACGTACAGTGCGGGTGGAACACTGGACACCAGTTTGGTTTGACCACTGCTGCTGAAGCTCCTGTGATGTCATTCGCCGGTTTTGCCTGCACATGCGGATCAGGATGCGGTCATTTCTTGCTGAAGAAACCCTTGGATACCCAGATCTTGGTTTGTCTTCCAAGCTGTTGGTTCGTCTGTATTTCTGCAGAGTGTATCCAACTGCTGAAGGACTGCATCTGCACTTCCTGACTATCTGGCGGCAGCTGTACCCTTCCTGGCTGAGAATCTTTATCTTCAGGCGTGTTTCCTGCGTTAGGTTCCTTGTTTTAGCCATTTTTGTGTCTGAAGAACTTTCAAATGTGCTGGCTTGACACGAAGCTTGGCAACAAAAATTGTGTCTTTTAATAAAAAGAACGACCTTCATTACTGGTACCAAAATGACCCAATACTCAAAATTTCGTATGTATTTTTATGGAACCAATCAATTTTAAGTTTTTAATGGCTTTTTTAGGATTTATTTAGTATTTTGGCTGTGACTGTACTAAAAGAAATTGCACTTGAAGACCTAAGAGTGATTCTTAATGCAATATTTCACAAATGCATGGGGTGTCCGAAAACTTTTTTCCACCACTGTACGCCAGTCGGACCAGCTTTTTGTGTGTCATGATGGTCCTAAGAAAGGTTGTGCTCTCTCCAAACAGCGTTTGTCTCACTGGATCGTGGACATCATCACCTATGCATATAAGGCAGATGGTCGCCCCCTGCCATCTGGGGTCAGATGCCACTCTGTGAGGAGTGTCTCCACATCATGGACCCCTGAGAGGGGAGTCCCTGGAGGCCATATGTGCTGCGGCCTCGTGGGTGTCGCCAAGCACCTTTGCCAGGTTTTATCAAGTGAATAAAGCTGCTCCTCACCCACTGGGCGTTGTCCTCCTACCAAATTCCTCTGCTTCCACTCAGTGAGGTATGTTCTTGGGATTCCTCATGACTCTGTTCATATGGGTCATCCAGTGCTTATGCACCGCCTCTGGCAGTCAGGAAGGATGAAAAAGAATGAGAGTTACGTATGTAACTACGGTTCTATGAATCCTGGATGACCGTCAGAGCATTCAGTAACTCAGAATCCTCGTTGCCCCGCAAGAAGATTCTGCAGGAACAGATCCTCTGACGACACCAGAAGGTATAGCCAGTCCGGGGTCATCAGGTGGTCACAGGCGACTTTGTTGGGATAACTACTCGACATGCGCGAGACGGAGTCATTCAGTGCTTATGCAGCACCTATGCTGGTTATCCAGGATTCATAGAACCGTAGCTACATACATAACTCTCATTTCATGCATACAGGACCTGCATGAATCAGAGGAAGTAGCTAAACTGGAACCACGTGGCATTAACCACGGATTATTAGACATCACTGAGTAATCATTCTACCACCAAGTCATGGTTTCAAGTCCACACTGTTGTAGCAGTGCAGCACGGATTTGAAAGAAATAAATCTACATATAAAGATCATAAAGTAAATTTCTTTGCATTCTTTTGATTCCTAATCAAGACACTCTGGTATGAACTGCTTCACCCTGTAATGGGAACTTCAAATCTGTTTTGAAATGCAAAATAATGCAATTTGAAACATTTGATTGAAAATGTGATTTATCACGATTAAATACTGAAATTCAGTGATTAATCAAGGTTAAAAAAAATCATTGACAGCCCAAATGCACAGCATTTATACATATTTTTCTATCTTTAAATATTTTAGATACAAGTGTTATACATTGTAGCATGAAACACATATTTTTTTTTTTTACAAAGTTTTGCCAAGTTAAAGTGTGCTGCAGAGGCTTCGTAGGCAAGTTAACTATCAGGCTGTTTAAGGAAATGGGAATTTGAAGCCAAGCCCAATGTCAGGCCACCAAAGCCCTCTCTGGCGCAGCTGGACAGGCAAGCCGGTGGCTTTGGATTAAAAGGAAAGACACCACTTGAGCCCCAAAATACCACTAACAACAGCAGGGTTCAAGAGAGTAAAAGCAGAGGGGGGTGCACCTGGGATGCCAGGCATTGCTGATGAGCCCTCTGGAGGTGCTGTAGGCCTATAAATGAAACACCAGTGAAGGAGAGTACCCACCTGATGACCCCAGTGAAGCAATGATCTACTTATGCGCTTTCCTACTTTTCTATCCATCTGACCTTAATCCTTTAGAGCCCAGTCAGAAACCCCCAGATGGCACTATCACTCCCACTCATAGTTTCAAGTATGTGCATCAAGGGATTGTAACATCTAGTCCTAAACTGTACTACATATACACATTTTACATATTAACATATTTTATTTATATTTATTTTTACATACGTCTTATTTTGACTTTCTTATAAATGTCTACGTTATACGTCAGAGGGACTGTAACATACAACAATTTCCCCCTGCAGATCAATTTAGTATTTCTTATTCCTTTAGGTCTACCCATCTTGTAATGGCTCCTCCCAGCAGTTCACTGTACTCCAAAGGCCTCAACAGTCTAATAGAGCACCTTTGAGATGTGGTGGAACTGGAGATTCACATCCTGGATGTGTGATGGTGTCATGTCAGCATGGACCAGAATGTTTCCAGTATCTTGAATCCACACCACCAAGATTTCAGGCTGTTCTAGCGGCAAAGGGTGGTCCTTGTCCGTATAAAGGTGTACCTAATTTAGTGGCCATTGAGTATAAGCAATGTGAGAACTACTTCAGAAAACGTTTTTTCTGTCATATTATATGTGCGGAGCCAGGCTAGTGCCAAACCTTTGCTAAAGAGTTGTTCAAGTGAAGGTCTCCCAGAAAAGTTTGAAATGGATGTAACTTATTTTGTCAGTCAGCTTAGAATGCACAGCAGAACAATGGACCTCTGTCTGTAAGAAAATGAAGCAATGCAAGTTTGAAGGAGTTCCAGTTCTCCCAGTGCTACAGCTTGATATTGATGACAGGCAGGAAATCAGAGGTCACAAAAGAGCAGCAGTGCTTTTTGGAAGTTTTTTGGAGAGTCAGTTGTGAGTTTGGGTTATTATCGAGGACTTAGAATCAGGACATGGAAATGAAGGCAGGAGAGAGAGAGAGAGAGAGAGAGAGAGAGAGAGAGACGGGGAGTGCGCGGGGGGGAATCCACACTTCTCTCTTTTCTCATGTTCTTATCTTGTTTAACCCCGTCAGATATTCTGTCTCATTTTAACTTTAATCTCTTCCCTCTTCTGCTTGTTTCGTTCTCTCTCTACTATCCATCCCTGCCCCCATCTTCCCTCTTTTTGTCCTTCTCATTCACATTGACATTCCTTTTAGTCTATTTATAGAGGCAGATGGCTCATCTGAGTGTTTGGAGGGGAAAATGACATGAGACTAACTTTTCTGTCTCTGTTGACCAGGCTGCTTCTGGCTTCTCTATTTCAGATATGTTAGCATTATTTCTGTCCATTTATGGTGCGTACATCGTGCAGACTTTTAAAAAGGACAACACCTAGCATTCACATTTCTTTGGAAGTGTGTTCTGTCTGTTATGCAAAGCTATAAATTGAGTTCTTTGATGTGTTGCTAACACTTTCTGGTACAGGCTTATGTGGATCTAATACCATCAGCACGGCAATGTAAAGCTGTTCTTTATGTAATATAAAGTCTATTACATGTTCAGCCTTCAAGGTGAGTGAGTGTGAGCTCTGGATGTGTGATCAAACTGGATACCATGTTCTATGATGGTGCCCTTTGTTTTCCAGTGAAGCTGCTAGGTTTTCAATGTAGCTGGGAGGGGGGGATTTGAGTGGGTCCCCCAAAAATTTGTGTTGTGTTAAACTTCTGTTTGATGTTATACGGTTATAGATATGGTTATAGTAATCATTCTACACACTTTTTTCTAGGACTTAGAATTTCTGGAGGACCCACGATACAATATCATCACGATACTTACGTCACATTACGATATTATATTGCAATATGCTGAGTATTGTATCAAATATATTGCGATATATTCTGATTTATTACCTCTTTCTCCAACTGCAGAGCCATGTTTGCTCCGGTTTGACCTTTGTGTACTGCTCTAGTTTGGAGAACGTGAAACAGCAGTCGCCTGTCCTCTGTGACATAATGTGCTGTTACAGTCACATATGAATCCACTGACCTGAAAGTCCAGGCGTCACAAGTTAATGCTACCCTTCCTCCTGCACTCAAAGATTCCTAAACTTTATGCTTCACTTCTCTGTAGAGCCTCGGTACAGCTGTGTCAGTGAAAAGATGTTGGGACGGAGTCACATAGCTGGGTTCAAGTGTTTTTTGCATGTAACAAAAGCCTTTGTTTTCAACAACGCCTTATGGACACTGATCTTTGCACATCACATAGGTGATTGACTGTGTTATTTTCTTAACTCTCTCAGCGTTGGATGGTAGTTTTGTGTATCGAGTGTCAATTAATTTTCGACGGAGCGGGTTTAGCATTAGCTTGGCGGTCAACGGCTAACACTATCTCTGAATGGTGGCGTGTGAGGTGAGCCCTCATGTTCGTAGTATTCCCAGAGTATTTTATTGTAATTGTAAATCACTGAAAGCTTCTTGCACAACTTAGTTAAGTTTGATAATTAACTTGTGATCTCTAGATAACAGCATTTAAAGAAATAATTGGGAGGGTGGCTGTTCTCAGCTTCTGCAGATAGCATAGCATATATGTTGAAATAACTTGTATTTCATTATTTCAGATATTCCTCCATGTACCACTAAAGGTACACTACCGTAGTTTGAGAACCAGTGGTCTAATGCACTCTCTGCTATTAATTATTGAGCAAGTAATCATCTTTTTTTGGAGGGGTTGTTTTTCCCAGCAGTTCCACAGCAATATCAACAATTTCACTACACCTTTATGTGCATTTTATAAGAAAAAGATATGACCACATAAGGATGCATTCTTTTCATGTTTTGACCTATAACTGTGGTTTTGAGATCATCATTGTAACTCTGAAAATTCCAGGAGACAATGGCGACATGCATCATTGATCTAATTTGTGTGTGTGTGTGACAAATCTTCATACACCAAACACACCATCCTCACACTAATTTCATCAGCCTAGTCGCTGCCTCATAACCCTCCTCATTTCTCTTCTGTGAAAAAATGAGTTTGTTTTTTAATACAAATATGTGGAATTTAATTTCTAAATTTTCACTGAAGCTCTGACTTTCAACTGACAAGAATTTTGTATTTTTAGAAACAAGGCTTCTTTATTTAGAGACATTTGTTTCCATGACCTTCTTGTCAGCGCTATATAGCAATGTATAACATGTAAATAGATCTGTAGTGCCTGTAAGCTTTAGATAATGTTCAAATAGCATACTAATAATTTCAAAGCTTAGACTGTGTAAAATAATGGAAATGGCTGATTTTTGTTGGTTTGTGGTCTCCCATTTTGAAGCCTTGAGTTCGGCACTTCAGCCGTCACCATCTTGGATTTTTGGAGCCAGAGGTGACCATATTTGGACGAGAGGGTGGAGCTGTGGAGGAGCAAGAGGTGGATCTCACTTAAAGAATGTAGCTACACCTTGCAGACAGTCTGTCAGTCAAGCGTCCCTGCCCTTAAATATACGTAACTTTAAGTCTTAATAAAATGTAAACGTATGAGTTATGAGCCCTGTAACGCCCGCCAATGTAATAATATCCACAAACGTAATAAACTACAAACGTAATAAAAATCTGCAGCATTTAATGTAATAAACCCACAAATGTAATACATTTTCCACAAACGTAATAGCCACTGCCTACTACAAACATAACACACGATTTCCCACAAATGTAATAACTATTACGTTTGCAGGGATTTATTACATTTGTGGGGAAGTGAAAATCTTTATAGTATTAACTTCCCACAAATGTAATAATACAATGAATAATGGTCGTTGTGGTTGTTGTTTGTTTGTTTGCCTATACACCTACTAATACTACTGACTATGGGTGCAAAATCCAGCTGCTCACTCTCCGCTCCGCTATTACACAACGGATCCCCCGCCCGCCAATGGCACCACCAGGGAGCGGCCAGGGGTGGCCACGGTCCCCGCTATACATTTGCTGGCCACCCCACCAGACACCCCACTCGCCTGTGGGGACCAGGCGTTAGAGCGACCTCCCATAGGTCTTACTACCCATAACTCTGACTACCCGCTAATCCGACCATGCAGGTCTAGGCGAGATTTATCGTTTTAGTCCCATAATGTCGACTGACCATTAATCCGACCATTTTAATGCCATTATTCCGACTGTTGGATTTCATACCCAGTAGTCCAACCCCACAGCACTTCCAACATGAAGCAGTCTGTGCATTTCTCCCTCACTGCGCCGGCACGGACTATGAGGACAGTAGCGTTTATCTCACCGACGGGAAATCACATCCATCTGCTATATGTGACGTACATGCCCTTATTTGGATAACACATCCTGGTTTTCCCCACACATAAAGCCTATTGACAGCGTAAAGCACTCTCACTACAGATGTATATTAAGCATCGATCTGTTCTTGCAGCACGTCTACATAAAGTATTTTGTTAGAGACAAACCATCCATCTGTCTGTCATCTCACCTGTACTAACGTTTTGCCTAGCCTTGACCAGCGAATTCATCAGCTTGTAACAATTCACCAACAACAGAAACTGAGGCTTATGTCACAACACTACTTTTACAGGTTACGGGAGGCACAGGTTCATGGTGCCATGCTGAAACCCCTGATATAACATGAAACCCCAAAAACGTAACTCTTTTTGCTTTCGAAATGCAGCAATAAATTGTATAAAAACGAAAAGGACTCGTATGGTTAGTTTAACTCAACAACTTTAGTGTAATTAAATTAAATCAAACTCAAATTAACACGCGTCCGGCTCGGACAATTCACTCAATTAACACAGCGCATCACGCCGATACAGAAAACAAATAACCCCCACTGTGCATTTACTGCTTGTTTATTAATTCCAGTCACGTTTTATGTATGTGAGATCCTGCTTGTGTGTGCGTGCACCTTGAATATGTGAGGCTATTTCATAACTAAAATGGTGGTGAAAATATTTAACTTTGCTAGACGGCATTTCTCTGAGCCATTCCTTAAAAGGAAATAATTTATTTGCTGTGGAAAGAAGGCAACATAATGCAGAATTATAGGTTAAACAATCTTTGCTTCCTTTAATTTAGTCTGGATAACAGTAGTAGCCTAATAGTAGCTGCAGCAGCAACAGCGTTAGTTGCCAACAGCTGTCTTGTTTTTATTTCTTAATAACCTCCACCAAGGAGGTTATGTTTTCGCCGGCGTTGGTCTGTTTGTTTGTTTGTCTGCAAAATAACTCAAAAAGTTCTGAACGGATTTTGATGAAATTTGAGGAAAAGGTTGATAATGGGACAAGGAACAGATGATAAAATTTTGGTGGTGATCAGTTGAAGAGAAGTGGATAAAATAATAAAATGGCGGGAAATCCAAGCTGCTTGGAGGAGGTCTGCACTCTCTGTGTGCTTTTCTAGTTACAGATATGCGACGTTATTTGGCCATGGTGATCGCCGTTTGCTGTCGGTTTGCAGGACTTCTGTTTTTCTGCTGATGTTGGTTTTTTTTATCTATTTACACTGTCTTGGTTCATCATGTCAGAGGTAGTGAGTTTTGGAGTATAGACATTTGTTTGTTTTTGCATCTTCAGCACCAAGGACAGCACTTAAAGTGATTTTGTTATAACCGCTGCCTGTAACAGGCTTGGGGACATCTTCAGCACCAAGGACAGCGCCCAAACTAGGTAGTTCTTGTCTGCTTTTGTCATGTGGTGAATTCTACTGTTGGCCTCCTTATGGAAAAAAAAAATTGCATTTGTTAGAACTTCCTAATGTTTTATTTGTGTGTAGCTTATGGCAGCCAGCCAGCAGCCTAGTGAGTGGCGATGTGCGATGCGCTATACAGCAGGAAAAAAAATACAATGATGCCACTCATTCATTCATTCAGTTGGCAGCCCCCGTTACTTAAAACATCTTCCCGTGTGCGGGGAATACCAGGATGTGTTATCCAAATAAGGGTATGTACGTCACACACAGCAGATGATGTGATTTCCCGTCGATGAGATAAACGCAACTGTCTTCATAGTCCGCGCATAGAGACATTGCAACTGTTTAGCCGTACCGCTGCTCTGTGCTTACTGAAAGGGGGAATTTGCCTGGTCACCCCTGAAATGTAACTTTACTGCTGTCGGATTTTTGGGAGGTCAGACTAATGGGATTCAAATACTAGGTCGGACCTTTGGGAATTTTTTCTTGTAAATCTAATTCTTTTTGTATTACATTAAGCAATAATATGAGAGTTTGTTACACATACTGTATAGCCTGGTAATCAGAATCAGAGTTGTGTGATAGCGGAGTGAGCAGCTGGATTTTGCACCCACGGTCAGTAGTATTAGTAGGTGTATAGGCAAACAAACAAACAAACAAACAACCACGACCAAAAATGTAATAAATCCCTGCAAACGTAACAGTTATTACATTTGTGGGAAATCGCGTGTTACATTTGTAGTAGGCAATGGCTATTACGTTTGTGGAAAATGTATTACATTTGTGGGTTTATTACATTAAATGCTGCAGATTTTTATTACATTTGTGATTTATTACATTTGTGGACAGTTATTACATTGGCGGGCGTTACAGGGTTCATAACTCATACATTTACATTTTATTAAGACTTAAAGTTATGTATATCTGCTGTAAAGTTGGGTATTTTAACAAGAAAGTCTGTAAGGATTCACTCACTTTTGGGGCCAGCCTCAAGTGAACATTAGAGGAACTGTAGTTTGGTGTTGGCTTTACTTTCAGGACTGGAGACCTTGATGTAAACACACTAGCTGAAATGGAATTATCTAAATTATCTATCACAGGTGACCTCCACCTTGGCTGTTGCTGTCATTCGACGCAGCGCTGAAGGACGGTCTCCTCCTGCTCTCTCTACCTGATTAGTATTAGCTGTGTGTATGTGTGTGTGTGTGTGTGTGTGTGTGTGTGTGTGTGTGTGTGTCTCTGTCCCAGAGACAAAACTCTGGTTCCCACAGCACTGGTCTTATGATAAACAGAGAGCAAATCAATACACTGCATGCAGCTCTACAATGAAATACAATATGACAAGTTGTGAATTTTCAAATTTGCAGTAGTTGCGATTATTGGACAAAATTGCAAGATCATACATAGAATTCATAGAGAATGGCTGAATTTGCGTTAGCTGTTGCAATCATGACATCGCAACATCCTGGAGGGACTGAACAATGGCCAACAAAAGGACATGTTCTCCCCGTGTCAGCGTCGGTTCTCTCCGGGCACTCCGGCTTCCTCCCACAGTCCAAAGACATGCAGATTGGGGACTAGGTTAATTGATAACTAAATTATCCGTAGGTGTGAGTGTGAGCATGAATGGTTGTCTGTCTCTATGTGTCAGCCCTGTGATAGTCTGGCGACCTGTCCAGGGTGTACCCTGCCTCTCACCCAATGTCAACTGGGATAGGCTCCAGCCCCCCCGCGACCCTCAAGAGGATGAAGCGGTTAGAAGATGGATGGATGGATGAATTATTAGACAAACAGGCTTCTGTTTTTTTACTCATTTTTATTTCATCTGTTGTTTTTTGTGATCTTGTTTTTTTTTAAATTGTAAACTGCACACACTACACATGCCTTAATGTGCCTTTCCCACTGTAAATAACAATTGAAGGAATGAACATCCCTAAGTAGCTCATCTATCTTCTAATTAACCTCTAATGATCAGATGACATCATTAGATGGTGTGTGTGTGTGTGTGTGTGTGTGTGTGTGTGTGTGTGTGTGCGCATGCGTGCATGCATACCTGAGTGTGTGGAAACTAGACAGCATGCATGTCATGCTGATTACACAGCAAGGTGATACCACCTTCACTTAGGACTTGTGCATGCATGTGTGTGTGTGTGTGTGTGTGTGTGTGCGTGTGTGTGTGTGTGCCAATCTGGTACCCCTGCATCCTGTAATGGTGAGACAGTGAGAAAGGAAACACAACTACCTAACACAGTGTGGTTGACAGCGATAGCCACACGTACCAATTACGTGGGGAACATAAATTAGGCGTCACACGGAGGTACCAGTTATGTAAGGAAAATACATTAGGGCGTCACATGGAGGCACCAATTATGTTGGGAACAACAATATTAGGCCTCACCAAGGGGACACCATTAATGTTGTAAATTGGCTATTGGAAATAATTAATAATTATTAATAATTATGATAAAGGGGCAATAAGCGAAATCGTTTCACCGCTAGGTTCACTGTTGTGCACTGCCTGTAGAGCAAAACAAAGTGTGTCATGAGCCACTCCTCCCTCTACCTCTGCTCTCCAACACCCCCCCTACTCCCCCCCCCCCCCCACTCGCCTCCTCTGTGCTGGCGAGATGAGTACCGCAGCATGGACTATCACATCCAGATGGTCCGGTGTTTCTTCCGCAGGCTCCGCTTCACTCAGCTGCCCAATATACCCGCTGCTTCTTCCCACATTAACCTGAATAACCAGGGCTTGGTGCTCTGGTTGGATCCAAAGGCTAACTGGCTGTGTTAGCAGCTGAGTGAAGTGGAGCATGAGGAGGAAGCACCGGTTAGCCCCCGCTTTCACTGCAGATTCACTCGCCACAGGGGCGAGGAAATAAAACCTAAACAGCCAGCTTAGTTTAGCAGTTAGCGATGTCTTTCACTCGCTCTCGGTCTCTGCTGTGTTTGCCTATTTCCCTGCTTTCCTGTTAGCATTAGCACTACTCGGCTACCACGTTAACGCTCTAACTTCAACAGAGCCGGGAGCCGGGCTCACGGTCTCACGGAGAAGAGTTGGAACGTTAGCATGGCAGCCCATTAGTGCTAACGTCCCCATGATTCTCCGCCAGGCTCAGTGAGTTGGAGCCGAGAAGCGTGGGGATGCTAGCGTTAGCACCAGTCGGCTGCCATGCTAACGTTCCGGGAGCCTGCTTCTCGGCTCCTGCGAGCTCTAGCGTGGGGCCTGCCGGGCTCATGGAGAAGAGAAGAATGTTAGCGTTAGCTCCCAGAGTTAGCACTAGAGCTACTACGGCTATTGGAGTAGCTTGCAGCTATGGAGCGCTTTTACCAGCTCTTCTAGTCACTGAGCCTCACCTCCATTTCAGCAAATATATTGCATTTATTACAGGGACCATCATCATTGAAGTAGGCAGGGGAATAGCTAAACACAGCCGCCAGGCTGCCCGCCGGGCTACATTTTACAATGCTAATTGCAAATGTTAGCTGGGCTGCTGGGCTACTCACCTAACACAACCGAATCCCGGGGGGGATTCACATGAACGTACATGAACGCGCAGCCGGACCGGCTTGTAAACAATGGGCTCTGGAGATCAACACAGAGAGAGGGTGTGTGAGGTCATGCTATACTCCAGATGAAATTACACCTCTAGTTCTTCACATAGCAATTTTTTAATTCCTTCAATCTAGAAATGATGAATTTCGCTTATTTCTCCTTTAAATAATGTGACTTAATTAACATTAAATCCAGTGTTGGGCAGTAGCGTCACTACAGTAGTGGACGTTTGTAGTTTAACTGCATTTCTCAGTAGCTTGGTGGTAGCGCCACTGTTTTCTGAATCAAGTAACTTCTCAGTAGTTAAGCTCTTTTATTGATCACTTAGCGCGGTAGCGTCCACACAAGCTACATTTCCAAAATCATTCCTGATGCTCAAACGAGGCGGGGATTTCTGTTATGGACTGAAATAAAACTGTCACCGCTACCACACAGAGTCACTTCTGCATGAACCTGACGGGGGACAGCCCTCCATTCTGAAACACGGCCGTTCCGAACGACCCCCACTCTGAAACTGATTTTCAAGTCCATATCCAGTTTCCTGCACCAAACACTGCCGCCCGCTCTCTGGCCGCACTCGCACAGTTCTGAAACTCACTGCACTACAAAAGCTTGAAATGAACGTTCAACTTATTGTTTTTTATTGAAAATATGTCACTGTCTTCATTTATTATGTATAGTTTAGCTAGTAGCAAACACATTTAAAGGAGACGCTTGTCAAGTCTTTTTACACGCGCCGTCCGTGGTGCTGAAATCCCCGCTGCATCCGCCGCTCCTGCTGACAGCAGACCGGGGGAGAAAAAAAAGACATTTCTTTGCTCTGTGCTTTCAGAAAATAACCAGGGTGAGGGGAAGGAAGACCAATGGTCTGTACAGCAGTCTGCTGTGTTTGCCAGGGCATATCAGGCTGTGTGATTATGCGCAAAGATTGGTTTAACGCATTGGAGCAATTTCATACAATTTTGGACATTTAACGTGATAAACTAATTTCAATTCAACATGGTCATTTGCTTAGAGGATTCAGCTGAAGCATAATGAGTGTTATATGTCATTAAGATGAAGTATTTGCTTCTTTTGTGATTTATTATGCACATAATCCATTTGATCCCATCATGAATGGGATTTATATTCGTTCCTGCAGACAGAGGCGAAAGGATCAATGCGCAGCCTCCGTTTCCTTTGCGTCCATCTCGTTCATTCAAACTTTGTAAACACGGTTGGGATTTGTAGGGGACATACATGTGCATGCTGCTCACTGTAAAATGTGTTTACTAAAATGTGTTTACTAGCCTCATTTCTAGTCAAAACAAATCTCTTTACACTTAGAAAATACTTGTTTCAAGCAAATTTTCACTTGAAATAAGTATGAAAATCTGCCCATGGAGCAAGTCTTTTTTTTGCTTGCAATAAGAAAAAAAAAACTTGCTCCATTGACAGATTTTTTTTTTCTACTTATTTCAAGTGAAAATTTTCCTGAAACAAGTGAAAATTGTCTAAAAACAAGTTACTTTTTAGGTGATGAGTCTTATTTCAATTGTAATGAGATTTGTTTTGACTAGAAATAAATATTCTTGGTAAGGTTTTGAGTTTTTGCTGTGTACATATTGAAAATTATACACCTGAATATAAGGAGCCTTTGCCCAAAAATTGATCTGATCAGAGTCTGGGTCACTCAGTACAAACCTGATATACTTACCTTCTCTGAAACATGGCTGCATAGCAAAATTAATGATAATGAAATTGAACTAGATAATTTTATGCTATACAGAGCAGATAGGGGCACTAGAGGAGGAGGTGTGGCTATTTATGTTTCCTTGCGCTTTATCTCTGAAACTGTTACACCAAAAGTACTCCCATCTTTCTTTGAATGTCTTTTTATTGAGTTAAAACATGAAAATAAACATCTTATTATTGGTAGTATTTACAGACCTCCACCTGTCCACCCTGATTCAACCAAATATATTTTATCCACCCTCACCTCATTTGAACATCCGCATGAAATGATAATTCTAGGCGACTTCAACTCTAACTGGCTTGACCGCTCTTCATCTAAAAAACTTACTCAAAAGTATATATTTAACTCAGCTGATCAATGAGCCCACCAGAGTCGACGCCAGATCAAAATCATTGCTAGACTGTATACTTGTAACCCACCCTCACAGAATTATTGGATCTGGTGTTCTCTCTGACTGCTTCAGTGATCACTCAATCATCTTCTGTGTATGGAAAATGAAATCTCCTCGCCTTCCTCCAAAATGTATCAAAGTAAGACAAAGTAAGAATATTAATTTTGATAATTTCATTCATGATCTGACTGTAATGAACTGGGACAGATTTCAACTCATACCGTATATTGAAGACGCCTGGAATTATTTTTATGCCGAAATCACACAAGTTATTGATAAACATGCCCCGTGAAGAGAAACAAAAGTCAAAGGAAAACATTTACCCTGGATCAGCTCTGATCTGATCAACCTCTTCAAACAACGGGATAGAGTCTGGAAGTGCTATAGAGTAAGCAAGGATGCTACTGATTGGGAAAAATATAGATCACTAAGGAATTTATGCAAAACCAAAACACGTAATGCTAAATCAGACTTTTATAAAAAACAACTATCTGAAAATATCCATAACCCAAAACAGTTCTGGAAAAATATGAATAATGTCCTCAACAAATTTAACAAAAGCACCAGTAACCAGATTCGCTTTCATAATAACATTATTCAGGACCCATTAGCTATTTCTAACGTTTTTAACCAGCACTTTACATCTGTTGGTAGCTCCCATGTGTTTGACTCAACTTCAGCATATGCTTCCTCTACTAGCTCTTCCTGTAACAGTTCATTTTCTTTGAGGTTCAGCACACAATCACAAGGATGATTGTGGACCTGGACCAGATGGTATTGAGATCAAATTTATTAAACTAGCAGCAAATATTCTAATGTATCCACTTTGCGATCTGTTCAATCTTTCACTTTCAACCTGTGCCCTCCCTTCTGCCTGGAAACGTGCCATAGTCACTCCACTATATAAGGGAGGAGACCCACATAATATCAACAATTACCGTCCGATTTCTATTATTAACTCTATAGCAAAAATTTTTGAAAAAATAATTTTTAATCAACTATCACAATATATCACTGATTATAATATTTTATCACCATGCCAATCTGGTTTCAGACCCAACTTTTCAACAACTACAGCTCTGTTAAAGTTCACTAATGATGTGTATACTTCCTCGGAAAATGGCAAACCTACTGGCGCAATATTCCTTGACCTAACTAAAGCATTTGACACTGTTGACCATTACTTATTACTGGATAAACTCTTTTCTGTTGGTGTCTCTCAAAATAGCTTACTCTGGTTCAACTCATATCTTCATAATAGACGACAGTGTGTACGTTTTAATGGAAATAATTCTGATTTTGCAATACTCCTATAGCGTCTGGTCTGCTGGACATACAGAAGAAGAAGAAGAAGGAGTTGTGTTTACAATGAACAGAAGCTGTAATGTTTGTTTCCCACATACCCCTGTGTTGTCCTACTTGTGCTTTTGCACCACAACTTAACTACAACACTCCTGCTGATTCATTTTGTCCTCAACAATGAAAGTCGAGAGCGAGAAGAAAAGGTGAACCAGTGTATGGACCTTTCCACGCCAGCCAGAGCCCCCCGCCAGTTCTGCTGTTCTCCCCGCTCGCCGTAACCAACCCAGGATTTCTTGCGAATTGAGCATAGCAGATGTTACTCAATATTCCGGTACAGGGCATTTTCCGATTAAGGCGTATACATGTCACAATATTCTGGTTAACACAGGCATATGCCAGAGGTCGTATTCGGAATATTCTCCAACCGGAATATGACCGTAATCAGGTTATGCACGTGTTTACATGACTCGTGCGCAACTGGAATATTGAGGATAATCTGAATAATACAGGAATATGGTGTGCATGTAAACGTACTCACTGTGTCCTCTCCATCATGTCTCCAGTCAAACAAGATCTTTCTCTCTGCTCTTCTGTTGTCATTCACCAGTTCTCCGACATACACATACATACACGCATGTACGTTTTTGACCATGTTGTGACTGTTTGAAGCAGGTCTTCATTCTTACTGTTGTGGTTTGAGTCGTGTTGGGAGTTAGTGCAGCTCACTGTTCACTGTTCTCACTGTGTTGGGAGTTAGTGCAGCTCACTGTTCAATAAACAATTGAACTTAACTTTTTTACCTGCCTATCTGTTTGACTGACAGTTTCATTGATCAGTAAGATAACACTGACCTGGCACGAAGTTGGTTCAATTTAGTAAAAAGCTTGGATGTAGTTGCACTAGTTACTTTCATTTTGCTGTAGCTTACCTTGCTACATTTCTGAGGGTGATAGCTTTGATGTAGTGAAGCTTCATTTAATATTAGAGTAACTAGTAGCTTAGCTCACTACACTTTCCAAGTAGCTTGCCCAACACTGATTAAATCACCTCGTGGGGCACCATTCCCGGAAAGGGTAAATGATAGCCAATTAAAGATATCAGTCTCATAAAATACACATTTGGAATTTTGATTAATAATTAAATAATAACCACAACCAAAATTAACAGTAAAGCCTGAAGGATTTCGGAGTTCTTGATGCAGCAGAGGTTGATTCCAAAATTATATTTATTCATAAAGTAGCAAAGCAAAACCAAATATACAAATTCTAACTAACAAACTAAATACAACCTTGGTGTGTATGTGTATGTGTGTGTATGTGTATGTGTGTGTGTGTGTGTGTGTGTGTGTGTGTGTGTGTGAGTGAGTGAGTGAGTGAATGAGAGACAAAGGCGGATGTGGTGATCAAAGGGCCGTTTGGCCTACAAAACAAAATGGCTGTTAACAGAGAACTACAAGATGGCCGAATCAAAGCTGGCTTCAGATCGGAGGATGTGTTTGTCTGACCGTGTGGTCAAGACAAAGACAAAGGAAAAGAAGCAGGAACTTTGAGTTACCTCTTTGGGTGTAGCTCTGTTGAAAGCCTATTTGTTAGTGAGTCTATGTGAATGTGATTTGTGTTGCAAATGGTCTGGATTAGTGCAGAGATTATTTAGTTGTGTGCAAGAATCTGTCTATGAACAGCATTAGCAAACTAAACAATTAGCTTTGGCGAACCAATGACCTAACTGCAAACAATCACAGCAATAACTCAATGACAGCATTAAATCACATACAACAAGTTAAACAGTCTTGTTTAGCCTGTAAAGCTGTGACAAAGCTATGCCCAGTTGTTAAATCACCATCCAGGCCCAGCAGAAAAGAGAAAGACTCACAGAGGGGCACTGTCACTGGAATTTGTTATTTAAGTGACAACACCTGAACGCAACACAGGTTCCGCTCCATTGAGTGTGTGAACTGTGCCGTGCTGTGGGTCCAGGCCGGGCTCAGTTATAAATGTCTCAAACTCGGGTTCGGGTTCGGTCAAGAAAATGCGGCCCTAGCCACGCTCTAGTGTGCTCATCCATGTGTGTGTGTGTGTGTGTGTGTGTGTGTGTGTGTGTGTGTGTGTGTGTAACGGCGCAACCATGTAGAGACAGAAATGGCATGCTGTTGTGTAAATAAGATAAATAACATGGTATAGACCTCTTCTATAGGAAAGGTAACCTTAAATGACTTCTGTTGTGACCTGGCGCTATATAGAAAATGAAATTAAATAAAATTAACTTGATCTTCAAGGGGGGGTGGGGCGCCCCCCTATTAGCAGCAGCAGTTTCAGTTCCTGATATGTCAGCAAGTAGCTGGAAGCAATGTGAATACAGTGACTTGTAAAAAATGGTCACTGTGCATTTTGTAGGTGCACAATGCACTCCCTAGTAATGGGGCAAAGCCATGTAGATCCCTAGAAATCAAACAAACACACTTTATGATTTTAGTACCCACACAGGCTGGTTTGATGCACTATTCATATGTTTTCCTACTTAAAGTTATGCACCAAAATTCATACATATTTCATGTAATGATGATCCAGTGATTCCTGCATGACCCACAAATTTTTGAAGGCTGCAATCACATGACCAACGTGTTGATGGGAGTAAACAAAGAAGAGGTACCGAGCAGTCCATTTAGGATACATTAGTAGGCAACCTGTGGCCTCGGAGCCACATGCAGCTCTTAAGTCCCTCTTCAGTGGCTCCCTGTGGGCTGGAATTGAACACGATTATGTTTTTTTTAATATTTTAATTTTTGTTTATCATTGTTGTAGGCCTAAAGAAATTCTTACATTCTCTAGGCTCTGGCGGCTTTCTCTCGCATGCATTCCTCCAACCTTTCTCTGTGCTGTCTCAAGTGCTAATATATAGATTGGTCTGTTGCCGTGGGTCGTGGCTACTTTAACTTTTAAAGTTTTACACAGCACGTCCTTCTGTTCAACGTCGCCATACCTGGATCCAAAGTATCGCCATATAATAGACGTTACGTTTTTTTCGCCACCAACTCAGCCTGTTCTTGGTCCTACTCATGCTCTTCTTCAGATTAGATTAGACAGAACTTTATTAATCCCTTGGGAAGACTCCGTCAGGAAAATTAGGATTCCAGCAGCATTGGATAGCAGCACACAGGGTAAAGAGCATACAGGGTATCTAAATGTAAAAAAAGAGTAACAATTTGTAAAATATAAGATATATGATACAGATATGATATATACAGAGAATGGCTTCTGGTTACTGCTCCTTCCCGTCCTCTGTCTTCCTGTTACTCCTCCTCCCCTCGAGTAGGGCTGCATGATTCTGGAAAAAATGAGAATCACGATTTTTTGGCTTATAATTGAGATCACGATTCTCTCACGATTTTTTTCAACATAAAGATATATTGTGCTTATTTCCTGATAAAAAAGGAGAAGTAACAAAAATTATAAATAAATAATAAAAAAAAATCATTAAATAACAAAGCCTATGATTGTGTCTGATACAAGAGACACAAGGCACATAAACTCTGGTCAGCAGAGAGGGAACACTCCTGTTTTAGCTTTAGTCTTTTGTCTTCTCTTATAGCTTTTGAACAATTTTAACAATAATATCAATGTTGAACAACATTTTTCTGAGGTAGGTATTCCAGGCCTGGAATTAAGTCAAAATTAAACGTTTCAACACAATGCATTTGACAGGAGTATTCACCTAACATAGCCTACATATCTTTAATTATATAATTATTTATATGTCTCTATGTATATTTTTACATAAATCCCCAATATTTTATTTGACTTTAAAAAAATCCTCTTCCTTCATTTAATTTGACAATGTTTATTGTATTGTATTATATGTATTAATTATCTATAGGGCTTTTATGTATTTTAATGTGTGTTCAATCTATATATTTAAAAAAAAAAAAAATGAAAAAAAAAAAAAGTTTTGGTGAACCCTGCAGCAAAGTGAGCCCTCTTCCTCAGAGAGGATCTTTGCCTCCCAGTTTGTTCCTGGCGACAAGACTAAGAGGATCTTTGTCCCATAAGAGTAGGCAGCTGTTCTCCGTGTCCACAGTGTAAACATCTTTCGCTGGCGATTTGACAGTCACTAGAAGCACATTATGACCCTTTGTAAAAGTTTCTGGTGGAACCTGTGTTGTACATGAGCTAACGTTAGTGGCTAAAGACTGAGAGGCTGTCCGGTATGTGTGTATGTGTGTCTGTCTGTCTGAGGAGCGTCAGTACGCTAGCTTGTTAGCCGTAGCCTTGCTGTTTGTCATGTTAATGTTATCGTCGGCAGCCCTGAATAGCTTGTAAAGCTTTAGCTTAGTTAGTTAACACATTTGTTATCGGCCCATGTGTTTACTGCTACAGAAAATTAATAAATCTAGCGCTTGTTTTCATGCAGATGATGTCCCGACTCCTGGCACGGGCGGGGCCGGCAGAATCGCCGTCAGTGAAAAATTAGATCGCACATGCATATGAATCGAGATCACGATTTTATTACGATTAATCGTGCAGCCCTACCCCCGAGTGAGGAGTTGTACAGTCTGATGGCCTGAGGGACAAAGGAGTTTTTCAGTCTGTTAGTCCTGTACTTGGGAAGGAGCAGTTTTTGGCTGAACAGGCTCCTCTGGTTGCTGATGACGGTGTGCAGAGGGTGACTGGCATCGTTGGTCTTAATTTTCACTGTTATGCTGACGACACACAATAGCAGTCTTAGTCTAGTCTTTGCATGTATAAATAAACCAACGAAGACAGCAGAAGGAAGGAAGAAGGAGGAGGAAACAGCAGAGAGTGTTAGTAGTTCATCGATAGAGAGTAGTGAAAGGTTTTTTTAGTTATAAAGTTTGCAAATGGACCACACTTACCACGCAACAGGAGAGAATGAACCCGAACTGTCATCTGCGAGGAAAAGAAGACGCAACTTCACTCCTTGTGATGCACTCTCTGCGGCGCTTTTCCTCCTGATGATATATCTCTCAAACAATGGTAGCACCGAATCCCATTCTGTGCAGCAAAATGGGAGCGGAGGATTCAGCCTCTCTTCTCGCCCGCTCAGCATCCAAGTTCCTCATCTGTATGCTCCGGCTCAAACAGGTATGGCTCTGGGTCTGTGTCCGCTACAAGAAACTCTTCAAAATCGCATTCAAAGTCGTCCATTGCAGCTACTATAGTCCGGAGATATTGCTAGGCTAAATAAACAGCTGAGCTCTGTTTACAGGCTACGCTGTCAGTCAGTGTGCGGGCTGGAGATTGGTGGAGCAGAGAGAGGAGGGGGCACCCGCTTGGTATTGTAAACGAGTATGTCTGTATGGAGTGTGTGTGTTACGCTAGAAGAGTCAGAGTTTGGGACGGAGTCTTTTACGCCCTGGAGTGTTACCGGAGTTTTTGGAGTGCTCAAATAAACGGGCCTTTTCCCCAAACGCCTCTCTGGTCTCCTGCTCGTGAGTGATTCATTACAATATTGTAACATGGTTTAGATTTCTAAATAAACATTCACCTTGTCACTAGATAGACCTACTCCTGAAAAACTCTTGTCTGCGCAAGGCTTTTTGTCCCTAAGAGGCCACCGTCATTTACCCGACGGGAGGGGTGAGCGAGTGAGCCCTGCAATCTAGAATTTGACCACTGATGTCACTGTTTTCAACGGTTTTCAACCCATTTTACACAGTGGCCCTTTAAATGACATAAACACTTGGATGATCTGCAACTACCTCAAACTTTACCAGGATAAATCAGAAGCCATCATCATTGCCTCCCCATCTACACTCCATAAGGTCTCCCACCTCAACTTTAACATCCCTGGGTTCATCACTTCCTCTGTCACTGAAGTCAGAAATCTTGATGTTATGTTCGACTCCACCCTCTCCTTACACACACACAAGAACATCACCAAAACTGCTTTCTTTGCTTCAGTATGTTCAGAATTCAGCCGCCAGACTTCTTTGCCACACACGGCCCTGGGATCACATTTCACCTGCTCTTCAACAACTGCATTGGCTCCCAATAAAATAAAGCATCCATTTCAAACTACTCCTTCTGGTTTTCAAATCTGTCCACGGCTTGGCCCCTCCTTATCTGTCCGGCTGACTGAGCGAACATTTGTCATTATGACACTTTCTAGCAAATTAATCAGCCTACATCAGCAACCTGTGCTGATGGTGTCATGGTGTAAAATCCAACTTGTATTGCAATAAGCAATGCAACATGTGATGAACATAATGTTATGTTTATAAACTGACTACTGGAAACAACAATGTCTCACAGGCTGTGAGCCAAGCATGGCAACATGAAGGGGATCAAATTTTAGTAGAAATGCAAGGGGCAGAGCTGCGCACGCTGGGTTTGTTTACAAGAACGTTAATGTGATTTTTGGGGTGATGACATGGCAGAGTCTCTCAGGAAAACCTGATCACCAAAAAAGATGCTTCCTGCAGGTAACTCCCTTGAAATGACGATCCTCGGATCGGGTATCGGCCCTGATAACGTTATTTTTACAAAATCGGAATCGGTAATAAAAGATTGGAGGAATCAAAACAACAAAAATGGCCAGGTTTTTCATCTATGTCGTTCATTGTTGCCTCCGCTTTCCAAAGTATAAAGTGTGGCAATCCTGTATATTTTATAAATACAGTGCAGGCCAAAAGTTTGGACACACCTTCTCATTCAATGCGTTTTCTTTATTTTCATGACTATTTACATTGTAGATTCTTACTGAAGGCATCAAAACTATGAATGAACACATGTGGAGTTATGTACTTAACAAAAAAAGGTGAAATAACTGAAAACATGTTTTATATTCTAGTTTCTTCAAAATAGCCACCCTTTGCTCTGATTACTGCTTTGCACACTCTTGGCATTCTCTCCATGAGCTTCAAGAGGTAGTCACCTGAAATGGTTTTCCAACAGTCTTGAAGGAGTTCCCAGAGGTGTTTAGCACTTGTTGGCCCCTTTGCCTTCACTCTGCGGTCCAGCTCACCCCAAACCATCTCGATTGGGTTCAGGTCCGGTGACTGTGGAGGCCAGGTCATCTGCCGCAGCACTCCATCACTCTCCTTCTTGGTCAAATAGCCCTTACACAGCCTGGAGGTGTGTTTGGGGTCATTGTCCTGTTGAAAAATAAATGATCGTCCAACTAAGCGCTAACCAGATGGGATGGCATGTCGCTGCAGGATGCTGTGGTAGCCATGCTGGTTCAGTGTGCCTTCAATTTTGAATAAATCCCCAACAGTGTCACCAGCAAAACACCCCCACACCATCACACCTCCTCCTCCATGCTTCACAGTGGGAACCAGGCATGTGGAATCCATCCGTTCACCTTTTCTGCATCTCACAAAGACACGGCGGTTGGAACCAAAGATCTCAAATTTGGACTCATCAGACCAAAGCACAGATTTCCACTGGTCTAATGTCCATTTCTTGTGTTTCTTGGCCCAAACAAATCTCTTCTGCTTGTTGCCTCTCCTTAGCAGTGGTTTCCTAGCAGCTATTTGACCATGAAGGCCTGATTCGTGCAGTCTCCTCTTAACAGTTGTTCTAGAGATGGGTCTGCTGCTAGAACTCTGTGTGGCATTCATCTGGTCTCTGATCTGAGCTGCTGTTAACTTGCGATTTCTGAAGCTGGTGACTCGGATGAACTTATCCTCAGAAGCAGAGGTGACTCTTGGTCTTCCTTTCCTGGGTCGGTCCTCATGTGTGTCAGTTTCGT
This sequence comes from Epinephelus fuscoguttatus, assembly GCF_011397635.1. NCBI lineage: Eukaryota > Metazoa > Chordata > Actinopteri > Perciformes > Serranidae > Epinephelus > Epinephelus fuscoguttatus. Next base: position 38,223,492 of record NC_064767.1, on the reverse strand, counting down.
GGTAGCGCTTGATGGTTTTTGCAACTCCACTTGGGGACACATTTAAAGTTTTTGCAATTTTCCGGACTGACTGACCTTCATTTCTTAAAGTAATGATGGCCACTCGTTTTTCTTTAGTTAGCTGATTGGTTCTTGCCATACTATGAATTTTAACAGTTGTCCAATAGGGCTGTGGGCTGTGTATTAACCTGACTTCTGCACAACACAACTGATGGTCCCAACTCCATTGATAAAGCAAGAAATTCCACTAATTAACCCTGATAAGGCACACCTGTGAAGTGGAAACCATTTCAGGTGACTACCTCTTGAAGCTCATGGAGAGAATGCCAAGAGTGTGCAAAGCAGTAATCAGAGCAAAGGGTGGCTATTTTGAAGAAACTAGAATATAAAACATGTTTTCAGTTATTTCACCTTTTTTTGTTAAGTACATAACTCCACATGTGTTCATTCATAGTTTTGATGCCTTCAGTGAGAATCTGCAATGTAAATAGTCATGAAAATAAAGAAAACGCATTGAATGAGAAGGTGTGTCCAAACTTTTGGCCTGTACTGTATGTTTTTTAATAAGACAGTGGTTATCAGCTGATGGCTTGCTCACCTCTAGATACACTAGGCTTGTGTAGGGGTGTGCGATATGGACAAAATTAATATCTCGATATTTTGGGGGATTTTGAAGATAATGATAATTAGACTATATTCTTTTAAATATGTGTTTTTAACAGCCTGAGTTATAGCTCATTAATTGTTTCTCATGGATGATATTAATGGAAAAATGTTCTTAACATTTCTTGCTGCTTTTTCACCTGCTCTCTCTGTTTGACTGTGGTGATGGCCTTTTGTAGCATCAATTCCGGGTCCATTTGCAACTGTTCAGATAGGCGTTTGTCCCGCAGACTCACCAAAAGCCTGTCCCTCACTAGGGGTGGGGGAAATTTCCGATTCTTAAATGCACTGCGATTCGGACGTGGACGAATCTGAATCGATTCACAAATGTCCAAATTTCGATTATTTAAATCTGTTAGGTGAAATCTGACCAGTGATGACATGTTTAGCCGCATGTCATCATTTAACCGCTGGCTGTCCAGGTGGTGTCCAGCAAACGATGTGGGTTTCGTTAATAATTGGCAAACTTTCTGGGGAAAACCTGGTCTTATTAGGAGAGACGGCATTCATCCCACTTTGGATGGAGCTGCTCTCATTTCTAGGAACCTGGCAAACTTTATTAGTAATTTAAATCCCTGACAACCCAGAGTTGAGACCAGGACTCGGAGACGCAGTCCTAAACGCCTCTCTGAGCTTCTAGTTCAGTTACCCAGCCATAGTTTTAATAGTTTTATACAAACGGTGTCTGTCCCCCGACCGCCTAAATTATCTAAATCTAAAATTAAACAAAGAGGAGTTGTGCATAACAACCTCATAAAAATTAAAACCTCTTCTGTGACAGAAAGACAAAACAGGAGAATTAAATGCGGACTGTTGAATATCAGGTCTCTTTCGTCTAAAGCAGTGTTAGTAAACGAATTAATATCAGATAATCATATTGATTTACTCAGTCTCACTGAAACCTGGCTGTGTCAAGATGAATATGTCAGTCTAAATGAGTCCACTCCTCCCAGTCATAATAATCCTCGAGGCAGCGGCCGAGGAGGGAGTTGCAGCCATTTTTAACTCTAGCCTGTTAATCAGTCCTAAACCTAAACTAGATTATAATTCATTTGAAAGCCTCGTTCTTAGTCTTTTACATCCGACCTGGAAAACCTCGCAGCCACTTTTATTTGTTATAGTGTACCGTGCTCCTGGCCCGTATTCTGAATTTTTATCTGAATTCTCAGAGTTTTTATCCAGTTTAGTTCTTAAATCAGATAAAGTTATTATTGTAGGCGATTTTAACATTCATGTCGACGTTGATAATGACTCCCTGGCTACCGCGTTTATCTCATTATTAGACTCCATTGGCTTCAGTCAGGGTGTACATGAACCTACTCATTGTTTTAACCATACCCTCGATCTAATTCTGACGTATGGAATTGAAATTGATAACCTAAAAGTCTTTCCACAGAATCCCTCGCTATCGGATCATTATCTGATTACTTTTGATTTCTTTTTACTCGATTACACGCCACTCAGCAACAGTTACTATACTAGATGTTTATCTGATAGTGCTGTCGCAAAACTTAAGGAAAAGATTACTTTGTCGTTAAATTCAATACCAATACCTTCAGTAACAGAGGTTTCCCGTGCCGACTTTAACCTCTCCCGAATTGATCATTTTGTTGATAGCACCGTAGGCTCGCTACGAACAACGCTCGACTCTGTAGCTCCTCTTAAAACGAAGTTAAAAAAGCAAAGAAAGTTCGCTCCTTGGTATAACTGTCAAACCCGTAAGTTAAAACAAATATCGCGAAAATTTGAAAGGAATTGGCGATTAACCAAACTGGAAGAATCTCGTTTAATCTGGACAGACAGTCTCAAAACTTATAAGAGGGGCCTCCACAATGCCAGAGCAAACTATTACTCAGCTCTAATAGAAGACAATAAGAACAACCCCAGGTTTCTTTTCAGCACTGTAGCCAGGCTGACTGAGAGTCAAAGCTCTATTGAGCCTTGTATTCCCTTAGCCCTTAGCAGTAATGATTTTATGAGCTTTTTTAATGACAAAATTCTAACTATTAGAGGCAAAATTCATGATCTCCTGCCCTCAGATAGTACCTATCTAACCTCAAACACAGCTGTAAAACCTAATATATATTTAGATTGCTTCTCCCCAATTTCTCTTCAAGAATTGACTGCAGTGATTTCTTCATCCAAATCATCAATGTGTCTCTTAGACCCCATCCCAACTAGGCTACTTAAGGAGGTCTTTCCTTTAGTTAACACTCATATATTAGATATGATCAATATATCCTTATTAACAGGCTATGTACCACAGTCTTTTAAAATAGCTGTAATTAAACCTCTACTAAAAAAGCCCACCCTGGATCCAGAGGTGTTAGCCAATTATAGACCAATATCTAATCTTCCTTTATGTCAAAGATCCTTGAGAAAGTAGCCGAGACCAGCTGTGTGATTTTCTCCAGGATAATAATTTATTTGAGGAATTTCAGTCAGGATTTAGAGTGCATCATAGCACTGAGACAGCTCTAGTTAAAATTACAAATGACCTTCTGATTGCTTCAGACAAAGGACTCGTCCCTGTACTTGTTTTATTAGATCTTAGTGCAGCGTTTGACACAATTGACCATGAAATTCTACTGCAGAGACTGGATCACTTAATTGGCTTAAAAGGTTCAGCACTAAGCTGGTTTAAATCTTATTTATCTGATCGTTTTCAATTTGTTGACGTTCGCAATGAACCATCCTTACGTACTAAAGTTTGTTTTGGAGTTCCGCAAAGTTCTGTGCTCGGACCAATCCTGTTTACTCTATATATGCTTCCTTTAGGTAACATCATTAGAAATCACTCTATAAATTTCCATTGTTATGCGGATGATACTCAGTTGTATTTATCAATGAAGCCAGAAGAAAGCAATCAATTAACTAAACTCCATAATTGCCTTAAAGACATAAAAACTTGGATGAGCACCAATTTCCTGATGTTAAATTCAGACAAAACTGAAGTTATTGTTCTTGGCCCCAAACAACTCAGAGACTCTTTATCTGATGACATAGTTTCTCTAGATGGCATTGCTCTGGCCCCTGCCACTACCGTAAGAAACCTCGGAGTAATATTTGATCAAGATTTGTCTTTTAATTATCATTTAAAACAAACCTCACGGACTGCATTTTTTCATCTGCGTAATATTGCGAAAATTAGGCCTATCCTGACCCGAAAAGATGCAGAAAAATTGGTCCACGCTTTTGTTACCTCAAGGCTGGATTACTGTAACTCTCTATTATCAGGTAGCTCTAGTAAGTCCTTAAAAACTCTCCAGCTAATTCAGAATCAATCAATCAATCAATCAATTTTATTTATAAAGCCCAATATCACAAATCACAATTTGCCTCACAGGGCTTTACAGCATACGACATCCCTCTGTCCTTAAGACCCTCACAGCGGATAAGGAAAAACTCCCCAAAAAAACCCCTTTAACGGGGGAAAAAAAACGGTAGAAACCTCAGGAAGAGCAACTGAGGAGGGATCCCTCTTCCAGGACGGACAGACGTGCAATAGATGTCGTACAGAACAGATCAACATGATAAATTAACAGTAATCCATATGACACAGGGAGAGAGAGAGAGAGAGAGAGAGAGAGAGAGAGAGAGAGAGAGATATGCAGGTAATGACAGTATCTTACAACAACATTAATGGAAGTAATAATATTATAGTTATAGTTCTGGTTACTGCGGTACAATATGTTGAAAGTATGTATTAATACCTGGCAGTATACATGTGTGACAATAATCATATGTGTATAATAACAGAAGAAGTATGACTAATGACTAATGATGGCAGCAGCAGCAGGAGGCATCTGGCGGGACCACGGCAGCAGCACAACCACACACGTCACGCTGTCCAGGCACCGCTGTGATATGAGTTAATCTGAGAGACAGTGGAGCACAAAGGCTCCGGAGAAGAAGCCGAGTTAGTGACATCCAGAATGGCCGGGTTAGCTAGATGCAGTAATAGGATACGAGAGAGAGAGAGAAGGAGAGAAGGGGCCCGGTGTATTATAGAGGGGTCCTCCGGCAGACTAGGCCTAAGTCAGCCTAACTAAGGGCTGGTACAGGACAAGCCTGAGCCAGCCCTAACTATAAGCTTTATCAAAGAGGAAAGTCTTAAGTCTAGTCTTAAATGTGGAGACGGTGTCTGCCTCCCGGACCGTAACAGGAAGATGATTCCACAGGAGAGGAGCCTGATAGCTAAAGGCTCTGGCTCCTGATCTACTTTTGGAGACTTTAGGGACCACGAGTAACCCTGCGTTCTCAGAGCGCAGTGTTCTGGTGGGATAATATGGCACTATGAGCTCTCTAAGATATGATGGAGCTTGACCATTTAGAGCTTTATAAGTTAACAGTAGGATTTTAAATTCAATTCTGGATTTTACAGGGAGCCAGTGCAGAGAAGCTAAAACAGGAGAGATATGATCGCATTTCTTAGTTCCTGTTAGTACACGTGCTGCTGCATTCTGAATTAGCTGGAGAGTTTTTAAGGACTTACTAGAGCTACCTGATAATAGAGAGTTACAATAATCCAGCCTTGAGGTAACAAAAGCGTGGACCAATTTTTCTGCATCTTTCCGGGTCAGGATAGTCCTAATTTTGCAATATTACGCAGATGAAAAAATGCAGTCCGTGAGGTTTGCTTTAAATGAGAATTAAAAGACAAATCTTGATCAAATGTTACTCCGAGGTTTCTTACGGTAGTGGCAGGGGCCAGAGCAATGCCATCTAGAGAAACTATGTCATCAGATAAAGAGTCTCTGAGTTGTTTGGGGCCAAGAACAATAACTTCAGTTTTGTCTGAATTTAACATCAGGAAATTGGTGCTCATCCAAGTTTTTATGTCTTTAAGGCAATTATGGAGTTTAGTTAATTGATTGCTTTCTTCTGGCTTCATTGATAAATACAACTGAGTATCATCCGCATAACAATGGAAATTTATAGAGTGATTTCTAATGATGTTACCTAACGGAAGCATATATAGAGTAAACAGGATTGGTCCGAGCACAGAACCTTGCGGAACTCCAAAACAAACTTTAGTACGTAAGGATGGTTCATTGCGAACGCCAACAAATTGAAAACGATCAGATAAATAAGATTTAAACCAGCTTAGTGCTGAACCTTTTAAGCCAATTAAGTGATCCAGTCTCTGCAGCAGAATTTGATGGTCAATTGTGTCAAACGCCGCACTAAGATCTAATAAAACAAGTACAGAGAAGTGTCCTTTTTCTGAAGCAATCAGAAGGTCATTTGTTATTTTAACTAGAGCTGTCTCATTGCTATGATGCACTCTAAATCCTGACTGAAATTCCTCAAATAAATTATTATCCTGGAGAAAATCACACAGCTGGTCTGCGACTACTTTCTCAAGGATCTTTGACATAAAGGGAAGATTAGATATTGGTCTATAGTTGGCTAACACCTCTGGATCCAGGGTGGGCTTTTTTAGTAGAGGTTTAATTACAGCTACCTTAAAAGACTGTGGTACATAGCCTGTTAATAAGGATATATTGATCATATCTAATATATGAGTGTTAACTATAGGTAAGACCTCCTTAAGTAGCCTAGTTGGGATGGGGTCTAAGAGACACGTTGATGATTTGGATGAAGAAATCACTGCAGTCAATTCTTGAAGAGAAATTGGGGAGAAGCAATCTAAATATATATTAGATTTTACAGCTGTGTTTGAGGTTAGATAGGTACTATCTGAGGGCAGGAGGTCATGAATTTTGCCGCAGCACGTGTACTAACAGGAACTAAGAAACGCGATCATATCTCTCCTGTTTTAGCTTCTCTGCACTGGCTCCCTGTAAAATCCAGAATTGAATTTAAAATTCTACTGTTAACTTATAAAGCTCTAAATGGTCAAGCTCCGTCATATCTTAGAGAGCTCAGAGTGCCTTATTATCCCACCAGAACACTGCGCTCTGAGAACGCAGGGTTACTCGTGGTCCCTAAAGTCTCCAAAAGTAGATCAGGAGCCAGAGCCTTCAGCTATCAGGCTCCTCTCCTGTGGAATCATCTTCCTGTTACGGTCCGGGAGGCAGACACCATCTCCACATTTAAGACTAGACTTAAGACTTTCCTCTTTGATAAAGCTTATAGTTAGGGCTGGCTCAGGCTTGTCCTGTACCAGCCCTTAGTTAGGCTGACTTAGGCCTAGTCTGCCGGAGGACCCCTCTATAATACACCAGGCCCCTTCTCTCCTTCTCTCTCTCTCTCTCTCGTATCCTATTACTGCATCTAGCTAACCTGGCCATTCTGGATGTCACTAACTCGGCTTCTTCTCCGGAGCCTTTGTGCTCCACTGTCTCTCAGATTAACTCATACCGCAGCGGTGCCTGGACAGCGTGACGTGTGTGGTTGTGCTGCTGCCGTGGTCCCGCCAGATGCCTCCTGCTGCTGCTGCCATCATTAGTCATTAGTCATACTTCTTCTGTTATTATACACATATGATTATTGTCACACATGTATACTGCCAGGTATTAATACATACTTTCAACATATTGTACCGCAGTAACCAGAACTATAACTATAATATTATTACTTTCATTAATGTTGTTGTAAGATACTGTCATTACCTGCATCTCTCTCTCTCTCTCTGTCTCATTGTGTCATATGGATTACTGTTAATTTATTATGCTGATCTGTTCTGTACGACATCTATTGCACGTCTGTCCGTCCTGGCAGAGGGATCCCTCCTCAGTTGCTCTTCCTGAGGTTTCTACCGTTTTTTTTTTTCCCCGTTAAAGGGGTTTTTTGGGGGAGTTTTTCCTTATCCGCTGTGAGGGTCTTAAGGACAGAGGGATGTCGTATGCTGTAAAGCCCTGTGAGGCAAATTGTGATTTGTGATATTGGGCTTTATAAATAAAATTGATTGATTGATTGATTGATTGTTAATTAGAGTAATACAGGAGGTTCTAAATAATGCGTAACTAAGAAGCGCGGTACGCGTCATCTCCGGGACACCTTGGGATGCGCACCTGGAGTGGACACGCTGACACGCGCACAGAGGAAAACAAACATGGCTGAAACACTTCGGCTTCTACAACGTTGACGGCGGAAGCAAACTGGACAAGAGCCACGTTATATGTAAGCTGTGTCGTGCTAAAATAAAATACTTTGGCAACACAATGAGAAGCCATGTAACTCGATTCCACCCGACGGAGGAGTCAGGGAGACGGCCAGCTGTTGTTGCTGCGACTACTAGTGGCGCTACCAACCAGAGAACAATCAAGGAAGCAATTAGAAAGCTGCCACCCTCATCGGAAAAGGCGAAGCGAATTACGAAGGCCATCGCAGGCATTTATTGCCAAGGATTTGCGTCCTTAGTCTGTTGTGGAAAATCAGGGATTTCGAGCACTGCTGCATACACTGGAGCCCAGATACACCATCCCAACCCAACGCTATTTCACCGACACGGCCATCCCGACACTCTACAACCAAACCAAAACAGAAGTCATGGCCTCGCTGCTGAAGGCAGGTAGGATCACAGTTACATGTGATGCGTGGACGTCTGTTGCTACCAAATCATTTGCTACTCTAACTGCGCATTTTATCTTGTGATTTAAGATACCTGTTGTTACCTTTGGTTCCGTACAACAAAGTTGTAACTCTCCAGTTTGCACGCATTTCCATTTATATGTTTAATAAAATATAATGGAAATGAATTCAACTGTTTCTTATTACAAATGCACTGTTTTTAAAAATTGCAAGGGTTGAATGCTTATTCAGTGAGACAAAAAGAAATGTGTGTTGTGAAAAAGTGCATCAATATACATAAATTAAAGATGCATCAATAATCGTTTTATAATCGAATCGTAGCCCCTGAATCGTGATCGTTATCGAATCGTGAGGTGCCCAAAGATTCCCACCCCATCCCTCACCATCTCATCATGTAGAGCCCCGTAACCACGGTGCTCCGCTAGGCAGTGCAGCGCCGTAATGAAACTGTCGGCGGTCTTGCCCGTTTCTTGAAGCCACTGATTAAACTTTACTCTCTCAAAGATCACATTCCTGCAGTTCTCTTCTGCTTGGGTCCCCAATCCAGAAGCAAAGAGGAATCTGTCGAAGCGTTTAATCCATTTAGGCCAGTCTTCATCCTTGAAGGTGAACTTTTCCGGCAGGGAGACTTAAAACTGTGCCATGTTGCCACTTCGTTCAGCTAACTGTGGCTAGGCTAGGTAGCTCTGTAGACGGTCTTCCGGTACTGCGAACTTTAGCCTGACAGGCTGGGACCTATCACTACAGTTGACCCACGTCTTCCGAAGCTGCTGGAGCATCCGTGGCCGGTGTTGCTATGTTGTCTCGCTAATGTTTGTTTAGCAGCAGGCTGACCTGCCGGGAAGGTGCCAGTGAGAGATCATGTGACCACGTAGGCGTACTACGGCATGCTGCTGCACGCAAGTTACGTAACTCTTGTTCAGTGAATGTGTGGGGTTTCAACCTTTCAACGTGTGTTTTCAGTTTTTTTTGTGAAGTCATTTGCATACTCGATAACGTAAATTTGCACATCGTTAAAACAACAGTGACGATATCGTTAACGATATATATCGCCCACCCCTAGGCTTGTGCTGACTTCTGGTTTAACCGGTTTGGTCCGGTTTAAGAGCTCCACCCGGTTTAATTCTCGCTTCTTCTTTTTCTTGTGTAACCTTGTGTGTATTGGCGGTTAATACAGCATTACCTAGTGGATTGGAAGCGCATTACACCTACAATGGGCTTTTGTTGGGAAAAATAGCTCGGCCAGTGGGATGGCTCGATCAGCTGAGCCCAGGTAGATCAGTCCCTACATTATGCCAGTGAGTGAGAAATGAGCCAGAAGTCCTCTGCGTATTTGGCCTACCACGGCATTTTACACTGCTCAAACTCTGCGAAACAGGTGCGCTTCCCTGTGGAATATCATCCATCCGGCCACCGGCCTCATCTCAGATTCCCCGCCATGGATATCAAGGGATCCTACGGAGCCTCCACGCCCCGAAACAACGCTGGAGGATGTGAATGAAGCAATATTACATTAATTGGCCAAAGGGGGGCGCTATAGCAACCAGTTGAAATTGCAAACTTTGAATGGGCGTATCTCATGCCCCGTATGTCGTAGAGACATGAAACTTTGCACAGAGATGCCTCTCCTCGTGAGGAACAAATGTGCCTCAAGAACCCATATCTTCCGATTATATAGATTTTCCACTATTTTGAATTGTTGGAAAAACACTTAAAATCGATCTCTTCCTAGGAAGTTTGACCGATCTGCATGAAACTCAGTGAACATAATCTAGGGACCAATATCTGAAGTTCCCTCTTGGCAAAAGTTGGAAAAATTACTAAAACTGAGCTTCTATAACACAATAAATATTGTGGAGGGCGTGGCTCATCACATAAAGGTGTATAACATCTCAAGGGTTTCACCGATCACCACGCAACTTTGTAGGCATATGACCACACATAATCTGAGGGGACCCCTCCATTATTGACCCCATCAAACAAAATGGGGGTGCTAGAGAGCTAATTTCTTCAGGGTATATGCAGGAATCCTGAGGTTAATTTCAATACCTTTTTAAGACTTTTTTAAGACCTTCCAAAAAACCTTAAGACCTCATCGCCACTTCAAGCTGTCGTTAGCAGCAACACATGTTTAATGTACTAAACAGTTGTAGTTTGCAATTAAATCAATGGAGCACAAACATACAATAGAACTCAGATAAGATGCGAAGGAATAAAGCTTGAAAGAATAAATTAAACCAAAGGCAGGTTTATTAAAATACACCTTAGGTCATAACAAGTAACACAGCTCTACAGCTCAACATCAGCTATTCAAGGCCAACTTGCTGAAAACAACAACCTTATGGCTAGCCCCTTGCATGTGGGATTTAGGGCTGACCCAAAAAATTTGAAGCTTTGAAGCTTCGTTCGATGGCACGGGATTTGATTGTGAAAAAAAAAAAAAAAAATCGAATATTCTGCCTTTTTTTTTCTCCTGTTTTTTTGGGGGACCTTGACCGCAACACTAATCATGCCATCCGTTTACGGTTGTTTTTTTCCCCTTTAGCCATATGTAAATTCAAAGAACAAGAAGCAATGTTTGTTAGGCATATAAGATTTCATGTTCCAGTTCCAGTTTGTGTTTTTAATTGATTGATTGTTTTTGGTTGGTTGACAAATAAAGGCCGGCCCCATTAGGCCGAGTAAAGAAGTAATCTGGTCTGATTGTTGCATGAATTGCTTAAAAAAGTTTCACAGTAAATCAGAGAACAGGGATATTATTATTGCCACGGGTTATTTGAAATGGATAAAGGTATTCTTTACTGGTGAGTTAAGGGAGAATAGCTATCGTGTAATTAAAAAAGAAAACATCTCCGACAAAGAAATAGAAAGCCCATCATGCAATGAATGGAGACCTATTATCCTGCTTGAACACAGACGACTAAATTCTTTCAACAATGTGACTCAAAATAATGATAAAATAGATTTTATTGATGTAAAATAATATGCTGATGGTGACATTTTTCACCGGTCCGCTGCGCTCTGAGTCTGGTGTCAGTGACACATGCTGCTCTGAGTCGCGCATCTGTCTGCTTGCACTGCAGTGCGCGCCGAGGGTTTTAATTTTTAGTGTTAAATCAAAAGTTAAACACTACTTATCAGCAACCAGAAGTGTTTTTTCATTTGTGAATATTTTTATCTTAATTCTAGGGTTGCAAGAAACTACCTTTTCGCCATAATTTTTAAGTTATTAACTTTTTTGGACTTTTTTTTTAATGCTTCATAAAATAGCGATTAAGACTTTTTAATGGCCTTAATTTTCCGACATTTGATTTATCAACTTTTAATACTTTTTAAGATCCCGCAGACACCCTGTTCTTATCTAGGCCTAACCGCCATATTGATTTTTATTAAACTTAGTAGATAGAACAGGACACCTCAAGGTGACTGGAGAAATTTAACTCTAATTGGCAACTTGGTGGCGCTACAACAACAGAAAAATGCTTAAAAATGGCTAAAATGCGACCGTTCGCTAATTTTTGGTATGACTCAGTCATGGCATGGTATGCTGTACTCAATGGATATGGACTAGTTTACTTGTATTACACAGATAAGAAACAATAAATTGTGAAGACAGTAAAGCCTCCACTAATATAGCATTTCAAGTCTTGTGTGTGATTTATCCTGGCTTCATATGAACAGAGGAAATCTCCGCTCGTTGCTAGGCTAATTTATGCAATGTAAAATGCCATAGGCTGGCGCTAATAACGTTAGCATGTTGTATTTGTTTGGAAAACGTGTTTAGTGTGACTGTTGTTTTGTCGGTGAATGTTCTCAGTTGTAATGGAGCCAAATTGTGTGAGGTTATCTTTGATAAATGTTGCTGTTGTCCCTGGCTTTATATGAGAGAAGGGAAAGATCGCTAGTTGTTAGGCTAATGTATACAATGTCAAATTCCATAGGCTGGCGCTAATACAGGGTATCTGCAGGTATCAGCAAATCTAATTTAATGCTTTTTAATGCCCTTTTTAATGCCACTTTAAACAAATTTAATGCCCATGTCCAACCGCAGATACAGTTTTTTATTTATTTTATATATATATATATATATATATATATATATAGACAATATTGTAAGCATTTGACAATGCTAATCTTGAATATTTGAGAAAATCTAAATTTACATTAACTGTCACTAGACGGTAGACGGTAGAAATGATATAAATTTGGCCCATGGTAGAGATTTGCGCTCTACCGTCCTATCGTCGATGACATCATCACACCTGCCTCAGTGTGAAAATGGCTGCGAGCAGAGAGACAGCGGAGCAAGAGGAGCTGGTTCACGTCCGTGATTTAGCGTAGCACATGCAACATGTATTGCTGGAGAACTTGTGAGTGAGTGACTTAATGTCTTATGAACAGCCCCGGACTTCTCAGACTCTTTTAGCGACTTACCGCTCAGAGGGAACTCACTCAGTGTCTCCTCTGGCAGCAGCACAGGGTCTCTCCCTCTCCTCTCTCACCGTGCGCACACGGGAGTTGGTTTTCGGCAAGAGAGTTTGTCATAAACCTTTGGTAATGAAAACCTATGTGACGCTAGGGGCTCCACAAAAAACTCCATATGTGAATGTGTGATAGTTGTGGTATCATAGCAGCCTGTCACAGGTTACAGCGTGATGATTAGAGGAGAAATGGCAGAGCATAAAGGTCCAGGTGGAAAAAACACAAGTCAGTCATTTAGGATTTTGCTAAAAGAAGGAAATTACCTTTTGATATAGATCCCAGGGGACATTTTGCACCATAGAGTACTGGGTTTTAATTTTGAGTTTTGAGATTTGCATTCTGCACAATAAATGCTCTAAAAAATACATTATATCTTTGCTTTTGTTGTTGTTGTTGTTGTTTTTTTTATCAATTTAGCTTTGCTAAGGGACTACAAAACCCATTCAGAAACACTTCTATTATAACTTTTACACTTAAATTTATACCGCGATATATACCGTTACCGTGAAGGGATTCGATTTATTCCGTGATATAAATTTTAGGTCATACAGCCCATCCCTACTCTATAGTGAATTAGAAATGGCTCACAAGACGGTTCACAGTCTCAGAATTTATTTGCACATTTCAAAAATAACAAAACCAGCCTGAAGAATGATGTGAAAAACTAACTCTAACCTGAAAAGGCTGGAGGCGGTCACTGTAGCGGCAGGTGTGGTGGTGGTAGCAGCAGCAGCTGCAGTTGTGGTGGTGACAGCAGAAGTGGCTTTGCTGGTCACGGCAAAGAAATTCGGCACAGTTAACTGCTGCCTGCCTTTAATCGCCTCAACCAGGTTCTGAATAGTTCCTCATCCAACCACTTCTGCTGAAATTTGCATTTTCTCATTTTTCTGACATTTGCTAATATTCCCTCCGCTCTTTCGCCACAGCATGAGCATGCTCACAGGACGTTGCATTCCAAGCATCCAGTGTCGTGACTTCGTGCACCGGCCGTAAACTAGGGGTGTAACGGTACACAAAAATCATGGTTCGGTACGTACCTCGGTACACAAGTCACGGTTCGTTTTTTTTTTCCGGTACAGTAATGAAAAAAATACTATTAACTACTACTATTACTATTAAATATCTTTTACTTATTGGTAACATATTGGTAAAACATACCACCACAGCAGTTAACTCTTTTTACCCAATTTTTGAATGAAACAAATATATATAAAATCCTGCTTTTTCACATTTTTTGAATGAAAAATATAAATATAAATTTCTGCTTAAACAGTTTTACTCAATTAAAATAAAAAGTATAGTGCAACTGGTCAGCTTTAAAGCCTGCTCAGATTCAGTTTTACTAGGAACTTACTTAGCTTTCCCACTTTGTTAAAGTGCAGTAAACAAAACATGCTTATATCTAAAGTGCAGCTTAAAAAATTTTACTCAACTCAAATGACGTTGGTTATTTCTTTAGCGCAATGGTCAGGGAAACGCTCTTTCTTTTTAAACGACAACGATATCGTAGTTTGCACCAGATTGCTTTTTCTAGTCGTGCCGGTTAACGTTCAAACTCGGGTGGTGTCACTTTAGATGCGTTAGCATGTTAGACGTGTTTCCAAGTACAAACCCGACCGCTGTTCTGCAGTGTCAGCACACTGCTTTTGTCTTGTCAACTTGTTTATTTCCATCTTTGTATTTTACCCTGAAACCAAAGTAGGGATGCACCGAAATGAAAATTTGTGGCCAAAGCCGAATATTATTAAACGCTTGGCAGAACACCGAGTACTGAATACCGAATATCATTGTTTAGTTTTTCATTAGTTTTTGCAGATGAACCCCCTCCAGATTAGTGTTGTCGTGGTACCAAAATTGGGACCCACTGTACAATACCAATGAAAATATCATGGTTCTGAGCAGTATCACGATACCACAGCGAAAATGAGGCAGATGTGCCTTTTGTCATTTATAAAAAGATAAATCACTTTTCTATAATACATCAATGATATTTCAATGGAATAAATTACTTACTGACTTATTCATACTTCAAAAACAGCATCAATAAAATATAGGGGATCAAAATAAAATAAATAAATAAAATAAAAATCAACCAGCCACCCTCCTCCCCTGACAGTCCTTTCATAAGTAATGAACAGTCCCTAAAGTGCGGTGAAGTTTGTGAACCGTTACTGCCAGAAAGAGAGAAATGTGAAAGGCTCGTTTCTCCTCTGACACATCACATACAGTCTGTGTTAGGGTGGCTCGGCTGTTCAGGTACTTCTGGGCAGTCATGACACCAAGAAGAGGATATTATTGGAACTGACTTCTCCGTCGCCCGGTAAGCCGATGGCCGCCGTATTTGACAGGAATACATTAACGTTACTGTCTGTGTCTGTGACCCCCGTTCAACCCACAATCGGTGGGATTCGCCTTTCGTTTCTGCTGGTGGTTGAAATCTGTAGGCTGCTCGCACAGCGTGCTGAATGATTTAAGCCTATTTTGCTCGCTCAAAGCTATTTTTAGTCGCAAATGCGAGTGCGGTGACAGACGGATCGCCATACTACCGACATTTTATTCCGCCCGTCACGGCACGCTGTTTGATTGCGTTATCAAAATGCCGCTATTATTCGGCCTTGCTTTTAACTTATTCCACCGAATACCGAATGTGTGTTTTTTTACAATATTCGGCCGAATATATTCGGTTACCGGTTAACTAGATATTTTAAATGGTTTGGCTCGCAAAAACGGAATAAAAATAAAACAAAATAAAATAAAATAATATCCTGCGCCCAATGATTCGGTACAGGGTCGTGCTGAACCGAAAGTCGCGTACCGAACGGTTCGACACAAATACATGTACCGTTACGGCCCTACCGTAAACAATAGCCAATTAAAGGGTTCCACCTGTCAATCATCACATTATACTTCCAATCAAAATTATTAAATGTTGATATAATCAAAATAAATCGTGAATAACAATGGGAGGTTTTTCCATCAAGTGTATTTAATTTTTTAATGCCTCTGGACATCAAATTTAATGCTTTTTAATGCCATTTAAAGCCTTAATTTTCGCAAAATCTATTTAATGACTTTAATGACTTTAATGCTTTTTAATGACCCGCGGAAACCGTGTAATAACGTTAGCATGTTGTATTTGCTTGGAAAACTTGTTTAGTATAAGACCAAAGCCAAATTATGTACCGTTACCTTTGTTAAATGTTGCTGTTGTCCCTGGTTTTATATGAGAAGAGGAAAAGATCACTAGAAGCTAGGCTTAATTTATACAATGTAAAAGTGTTTGTCTGTCAATTCTGCAATTTATAGTGAAGCCAATTTGTGTACTTGTGTTTAAAATTGTCTCTATTAAGCCATATTTAATGTGTGCTTTGAATCAACTAAACTTTACAGTGCTGAACAGAGTCCTCCATCACCGACTAGTGTTTTGGGGTTGTAACTGCAGAGTGACACAGACACACTACCACAGGAGTAAAAATAATGTGCTTTTTTTTTCCCATGACTAACCGATTAGTTGAAAGTTATGAACGACTTTAGTCGGCCAAGATTTTCTTTGGTTGACTACAGCCCTAGTGGACAGATCCAGGTTGGCTGTTTTCCCCTGCTTCCACACTCCAGAGGACATGTCACTCTCAAGCCCCTTTTACACTGCCAGATTTTCCGCGAATGTTGAGCCAATTTGCCAGCCAGCTGTGAGCATTTATACACAGAGGCGGAAAAGCGAGTTGATCCGAGGCGGCCAATTTTCCTTTTCAGAGGGTAGTCATATTGGCAGAACCCTTTAAGTTTAAACAGACCGAGGCGGCCTTCCGCAATGGGAGAGGCTGTTGAAGAATTGTGGGAGGAGCTGTTGATGACGCCGCACGTGCGAGCCACTGGCGGTGGATAAACAGGAAACAGCTGATAGCAGGAATTAGCGAGCAGCTAGTAGCAAGAGGGAAACGCAAACCCGACAGACACTGTAAAGATGGGCAACTTTGCAAACAAAGAGGCCATTAACCGTCAGATGACGGGGACGGTGAAGAACAGGCCGATTTACGAGAGAATCGCCGTCTGACTACCGTCGCCTGACTTAGCCGTGGCTTCCCTCCCACGTCAATGTTTTGTCACTTGCTCACGCCCCCATTACATTCTGTATAAACAAAAGTAGGAAGGCGGCAATTTTCCGCCCTCCCCGTTTTTGTTTTTATACTGCCAATGCTGAAAAAAGACTGATTGGGCTTTCCTGCAAATTTGCACAATTCCTGTCTAATAAGGGCTTCAGAGAGAAAGCAAAAAGGTGTATTTCACAAAATGCTCCACTACTACTCAGCAATGAGGCAAAAACATGTGAACTATAACGCCAAATCACCCCTGAACCAGTTTCAAACAAATTTGCGACATGAAAGTTGGGATGTGCAACATGAGATATTTTTGATCAGTGACGTGTTCATTATAACACAATTCACTGATCAAAAAGAAAACATACTTGCACACATATGATGCTGGCACCATGTTCACACAACGTGCTTCTGTACAACAGGAGCCTGGTGAGCTCAATGTACCATTTAGCTCTCTATAAACGTCTGGCCCCGCTGCTACCCCAAACGCTTTGAGTGGGCATGATAATTCACCTTGACAGACACACTCATTGAGCCAATTAGCATAACAAAAACACCAGGGAACATCTTCCTCATCACCAACAGAGCCAGTTGATAAATCAAGTTTTTGCCAAATCCAGTCAGAAGTAGGGTTGTCATGATACTAAAATTTCAAACTCAATATCGATACCCAGGAAAATATTCAATACTCAATACCATTTTCGATACAGCAGCAAAAAATTAGGCATGTCATTTTTTTAAATAAACATCAGAACAGTAACATCAATGATAACAACAAAAAATCCCCTCAAAATAATAAATAACCAGAATAAAAGATCTGTCCATACAGATGTATTTATCTACAGCCCTGTTTATTTTCTGTGCTTCTGGTGAACTGGCACCATATTTTCATTGCTGATCAAATAGAGTTGGTAGTTGAGGCTCAGGATGCTCCTGTTTCTACCTCACTATGTGATAAGAGAACCAGGTGTTACGGGAGAAACCAAACGTTTTTTCAGCTTCAATCTGTGACTTTACAGTTAACATAACTTTTCAGACACACGTGATTGTGTTGTCCTGTTAAACTAACATTGTCTATTAATGTTACAGACGGGCATGACTGATAAAGTTTTCTGCTTAGCTCCCACATTAACTTTAGAAGTTATATTTTAGTTTGATGCTAGCGACACCAGCTGCTCAGCTGCTAGTGAGGGGAGGGGCTGTACCTGCCATCTGCAGCGTGCTGTGTTCACTTCATTAAATATTTCCAAAGAGCGCTTTTTCCTTTATCATTTTTGACCAAAACTGGCTGCTGTGATCCTCCTGCAGCCGCGCCGGCCATATTACAGCAAATAAAGTTAATGCATCGCGCCGTCATTTCAAACTCAACACTTCCTGAATTGGTTTCAAATTAAAAGCTCTTTATGACCTCAGCTGAGAGAATCCCTCCACTTTCTAAATAGGCTTTTATTGTGAAATATTTGTAGGAACTTGTTGTGGAGGTTTCAGCGGCTTCTACATTTGCGTATGGTACTTCAAATGAAGCTCCTGCTGTCTGCTGGCGCTTTTTAGGTGACTACAACAACATTTCGGCTGGCACATGAACAGACACAGTGACTGAAATGATAGTAAAAGTAATAAAAATAGGACAAGAATAACCCAATGACATTACACTCGTCATGAAAGACGACCAGGGATAACTGGTGTGGACCATAGTGTAGTGTTTCATGTCTGTCAGCCAAGTCACGGCACGATTTTAGGACCCCACAATTGTATAATGTGACATAGTGACTTTCAGAATGGGCAGAAAAGTTGTGTAGTGTGTACCAGGCACAGGTACACTCGCTGTAAGTTTAAGTTTTAAGTTTTAAGTTTATTAAGTTTAAGTATTTTAAGTATTTTAAGTATTTTAAGTATAGTTGTGGGTGGTGGTCACGGAGATGGCTCATCAAATTTCAAGTGTTACCCCCCTTCGCTGAGACATTTTTTCTGCATTTTCTGCAGACAGGGTGACTATTTTCAATTAGTTTCCCCTCAGCATCCTTATAAATTCCAAAATATGTCCAGACTTCAGACCTTTTAGAGGGGAAAAATCTCCGGAGCACTGTCCATGCGGGTGCCTTCAGCCATATGTCAGAGGCCAAGCATTGCAAACTGCGCATGCGTACCTGCATCTAGGGGATTGCTGCTGCTTTTCAAGGTAATGAGCAATATCACCGTGAGTTTTTCAAAGTGCGGTAATCAAACACGGTTTTAATGATAATTAAAATCTGAAACGGTAATACTAACCATCAGGAATTTTGCCTTTTTTTTTTTTTACCATCATTTTACTGGTGATCGTTGCATCCCTATGTGAAGGGAACAACTAATCACAGCCAGTAGATATCTTTCCCTTCTTCTGTAAATATCAGTCTGTGGTAAATATGGAGAAGTTGATCACTTTAGAGCAGGCCTACCCAGAGCTTTACACCTGTCTCACAGACAATATTTTAGGCCTCATACACACACAAAAAAATAACATCTGGAAGAAGATCAGCCCTGCACTCAGGATTTCTAGTAAGTAGGCTATGATATGGTGCTGGTTATGGTCGCTTAGCAATCGTCAGATGCAACATGCGTCGTTCTTTTAAAAGTAGGGACCAGGTAGGCATAGGAGTAACACCCAGTGCCTGACCTCACGGTTTTCAGGCAGCTAAAGATGCGTGTCCCGGCCTCTCCCATGTTGGTGAGCTGAGAGGACCCACTGATATCTGCAGTGTAGCAATATCAGGGAGAGGAACTTTAACCAAAATAACTGAGCCAGACCTGGATTGATTGATGTACAAGTACAATTTGTGTACTTAAAAAAACATGAAAATTCATCTAAAAAGTGGGACATAATCCTGAATGGATTACTGAACAGGCCTACTGGGCACAGGCCCAGGGGCCCACGCTGTCAGAGGCCTCCCCTGGCCTTCATCTGCAAAATGACATTCAAATTACAAACCAGGAAGAGACTCAAAATTACCTCAAAGGGACACAAAAAGACCAGAAAATGACACAAAGGAACTAATAATAGACACAAAATCATAACAAAAACAGGCAAAACTACCATAAAGAGACACAAAATGACTTGTGAGATGAAAAATGACCAAAAAGGCCACAAAATTACTTCAACTAGCAGCTGCTTAGCTTACCTTAGCACAAAGACTGGAGAGGGGTTTAACAACTAGCCTGGCTCTGTTCAGCGGTAACAAAACCTACTTACCAGCACCATTTGGTTCACAAAGACTTTGTTACCAGCAGCTGATTACACTGCCTCTTCAAGGAGGGAATTTCATGTCATTATGCCACCCTGCCATTCTGTGTAAAAGGCATACTTGCAGAATTAAGAGACAGAGTTGTCTCACCTCTAAGCTGCCGTTGGAGGTAGGGACAACGCCGAAACGATGTCTGTATAAATGAAAAAGCCCTCAGGGTGGGATCACGGGCAACACAGGTGTGATGTTTTGATGATGTGCTAAAGATTTCAAAAGCAGCTGCTAGCAGTTAGCAGCTGAGTAACAAAAAAAAAAAAGAGCAGCAGCCAAAAATGTCCGGAAATTGTGAGAACAATGAGGTTCAGGAGCTCCTTACCCTCTAAGCAGAGGACGAGATCAGCAGCCATATAACAGGGACTTTAAATGATTATTGTTGCTGTGTTATGCCAGTGTTATTGTTTAAAAAGCCCTGCCAACAGGTATGTTATATGTCACACTAGAGACCAATCTGTTGTGTTACATGTCACGTCTGTTACACCTCTTTTGCTTCTGCTATGTCTGCACGTTGTGTAAAATCACTCACTGGAGTGGCAAGACGCTTCTGTTGTTTGGTTCTGTATAAAAATGCAAGGGAGGCACAGGGTCGCAGTGATACACCAATTTTAAGGTATACTGTGTTATAGAAATTGACATTTATCTTACTGTGTACACCTGCTTATCTACGATACTGGGGGAAAAAAATGCAACTGGACGAAGAATCTCCCTTTTCTTTTAGTTATTATCAAACTTTTTACACAAGCTTCCATTAAAAATGGTTTCAAGTTTTAATTACAGTAATAAAACATTTGTTCAACAAAAATAACCCTTCAACTTTCATTCCTTTAAGGCTCATTCTGATTCGTGATAATATAAATTCTGTAATGCAGTGATACAGTGAAACCGTGATATTTTCTGAGATGGTTATCGTACTGTGAAAATCTTATACTGTTGCAACACTAGGAGGCACGAAGAAGGGACTGCTTAACAGCTCTATAGCACCATCACTGTGTATAAAGGGCTAAAGAGACACAAAACCACAAAAAGATGGCTAACAACTTAAGACAGATGTAAAACAACAACAAAACGAGGACAAAGTCTGTCTTGCTCCTGTGTGGGAGCAGTGGTGGGGCCTTTAACATATCTGTGCCTAGGGACTCCTTATCTGATAATCCGCCCATGGACATAATGCATGTGGCAACATTTCCAATTCCATATTAACAGTGATTAAATTGTCTCATATCAGTAAATCTGAAATTTGAATGCAAAAATTGAATTGTTACTTGTCATTTAAAACAGTAGCCTGGACTGTCCGACCTACATCCTGTTTGTGATGAACATTGCTGACATAGAATAACCTGTGGTGTGTGACAGATAGGAGATGCTCACTGACACAATGACAGCGGCAGCAAACACACGGGCGCGCGCGTGCGCACGTAGACGCTTGTGATGCTGTGCTGCAGGGTAATGTTAGATAATATTTTTGCACTCCTTACCTTCCGTCCTGCTCCGTATTGGCTGGCGCTCCACCGGGCCCGGTTGTCCACCGCTGACTCTACGTTACCGGGCAGCGAGCCGGAGTCCGAATCCTCCCCCTCCTCCAGCTCCTCTTCCCCTTCCTCCCTCTCCTCCGGCTCCGTCTCTCCCTCATCCGTTTTCAGCCGCTTTGCCGCCCTTCCGTACTCCCCTTCCTCGCCGGCTCCTTCAACCGTCGACATGCTCGCGGCTGTAGTGGACCTGTTGGAGAGAACGGGTCGGGGTATGGTCAGACTGATACGTCCATGTCAACAATTATCCTGTATTGTCTCCTCGTGAAGCAGCCTCCGTGTGTCTGTCTGTGTCTTTTTGTATCCCTGTCCCCGTGTCGCGGCTCCAGTTTGTCCCTGTCTGTCTCTCTGTCACTCTCCAACACCAGTGATTTTCTATGTGTGGAGGCGTGAGTGGACTGGACACATCCCGCCCCGTCCTTTTCTCTTATTGGTCAGTTTGGTCCTGCATTTCGAGAGACGGCGTATGATTGGCTCGTGACGATGCGTCAACAGACAGCTCTCCATGCTCTGCAGAGGAGTGCGGAAAGAAGGAGCAGAGAGAGGAATGATGGGCTACAGAAAAAAAAAACAGTGGAGACAGACTCTGAATTGCAGAGCGCAGGAAAACAGAGGGAGAGAGAGAGAGAGAGAGAGTGTGTGTGTGTGTGTGTGTGTGTGTGTGTGTGTGTGTGTGTGTGTGTGTGTGTGTGTGTGTGTGTGTGTGTGAGAGCCTATTTGCTGCATCATAACAAGACATAGGTTGGGCTTGCCAAAAGCACTAACCTTGCTGAAAGCTCTTTGCTTATTGTTCAATATAGATCTCAAAAACGTTCCCAACAAAGGCCACGCCAAGTGACAAAGACAACGATATCTCCAAAAATGTGAGGAATTTAGCTGAAGGCATGGTGATTAATGTGTTCTAAGTAGCATTATTCATATGGTGTGGGAAAATGAAAGAGGTAGAGAATTTAGGGTGATTGGGACATATGGTCAAATGGGACAGCAACTGTACAGGGTTTATTTTCTCACCTGATGAGTGAAAAAAAAACAATTTTTGCTTAGCTATAGCTTTGAAACCTCTTAATCAAAATTGCATGCCTTCAAGACTTAGTTTTGTTGTCTGTTCCTAGCCCATGGACTGAGCTGGGAAAAAAGCTCTTATGTGCTCTGCTTCTCTCACTTGAAATAACCTTCAGAAAGAGTTGAAATTAGGTGAATTGGTCTCTCTGCCTGATATTAAAGCTCTCAGAAATATAAGGATGAATGAATTGGTATGTTCCTGTCATTGTATGTATGTTTTAAAATATCTCTACATGTTACTGTATATCTTGTATGCTGTTGTCTTGGCCAGGTCTCCCTAACGCAAGCTATCATTAATCTCCGTGGGACTGACTGTTAAATAAACAAACAAACAAACAAATAAATAAATACATAATGTCCTTAATATCTGAAGTATCTCCAGAAAACATATTGAAAATCTCCTGAGATGAAATTTCTGTGTGCATAATCAATAAGATATATTATAAGCTCATTGTATCATTAGAAAATCAAATGAGAACAATATTTAAACAGTGTTTGCCCTGTTCATTTTTCTGGGGACACTCAGATCCATTGTCCATTCCAATGGATAGATATTTTTTAAAATTCTAAGTAAAAGCTATAAATCTGTAAAATGATATTTTGACCAGTATAAGTGATATAACAGCTTATGTTTGCTTTGAACACAGTCTAAATACAAATTATGTACTTAAACAATATGATTAATAGACTGAGGGTGGAGTCACATGACAGTAATCATAGATATAGACATCCTAGAAAAGTTGTGTCCATTGGAATGGACGGGGGATCTGAATGTCTTCAGACACATAAAGCCTTCAAAACTTGGGGTATTTACTTATATATTTTATATTGTAGAACAAAATGTGAAAGTCTCTTCCGCTTGTGTTAACCACAGACCTATTTTCAGACATCTAACCAAAAACCCATTAAAAAACCCATTGTCTTTGAGACAAAGGAAGCATGAGTGGTAAAATGCTAACTCATTTCAGGGTTTCAGGACTCATGCCTTCACTCTGTTTGAGAGGAGGTATGGAAGAGTTAAAATTCCATACTTAAAGAAAAGAAAAGAAAAGAAAAGAAAAAGCGAAATACAATTCCCATTGTTATGTACATTTCCCTTTCATATATGCATTAAATCCTATTTCTTAGGCATTATAATTAATACATATGTTTAAAAAAATTAGCTTTTTGTCTTTAATAACTGAATGGATTGTTTTTCATTGCGGCATGAATTTCCCATACCACATTAAAACACATCATGACACGGAATACAAAGGGAAAAGGTTTACTGCATGTCAGTGTTTTCCAGAGAAGTGCAACCTGCTAATATCAAAAGTAAACCACTGCCATTCATTTTCATAAGGGGGTGCAAAGGAGATTTTTCTTTGATCTAAATGTAAATGCACTGTCAGTGTCAAATGAAAACCAATCAATTGTCCAATCATGGCCTGAGGGCAGGACAATGGGCAGAGCTTATCATCACTACCACAACCTGGTGGCAGCCACAGCGGACAGCCTTTCATGTTAGGGCTCATTTAGGCTCGATGTTAGATACATATACAGAGCCTTCTGTCAGTAGTCTGTGTTCATTTTATGTGCACATGGTCTGAAAGCTTATGGATTCACACAAAACAGAGCAGTACCACCAGAGTTAGGGAAGGCAGTGTAGCTTAGTTCAAGCAAGATATGACCACAGGAGATGACAAAGACATTTCAAAAATGGTAGAATCGAACAAATCAATAACATAGTGAAAAGAATTCTCTGTGCACATGTTGTGATGTATTTAATGGGCTCACAGACCACTGCCATCTACAATGCTGCCTCTGTTTAAAGACAACCTCCTTTACTGTCGCCTCATTTTATGTTGTGTGAGAATCTGCCCTCTAGTGCCATCTATGGGATGTATATGTCATCATAAATGACGCATCAAAGTATGTGGGCAGTGACTTTGCAATGGTTGAAAGGGACGTATCTATTTCTGTACATAAAGGGAGTATAAATGAGCCTTTAACACAGTTTACTTAACTCCTTGTTTCCACATACATAATAATGGAGATGAGTCAACAGGAAGTCCATTCATTACTTTATAATGTGGCTGCGGAACTCCTCCCCTCCGTAACATTTTGGTCTGGATTTTGCCTCAAGTACATTAAAAAAACTGAACTTTTGTGGTGGATTTCGGAGAGACCATATGACAGTGTGCTAGCTAGCTAACAGGATATTTCCTTCAGTTAAGATGCCTGTGTTGATTGTCAAGTGAGTTTTTGTGATTAAAAAGAACTTGTTTTTCTAGTTTGAACTGTGAATCTGAATAATGTTATTGTGCTAAAATATGGTTATACATTATATACAGTCAGATTATCAATAACTCATGTACTTATTCAGCAGTTCATGTATCTTTTTAATGAAATATTTAACAAAACATGCCACGCACCTGGCAGGTCCTGTTTTTGTCCCGGTAATGTTCTAAGTGTATTCCACGCTACTGGATGGCAAAAAAAACCCTGACAAATTTAGCCTATCCCCCATGGCTAGACATAGTTTCTATCAGGTTTCTATCCATCCATAAAGAAATGCACTTCCTTGCACTGGACACTAGAGGCATCTGTATATTTATGAATCTACGGACACCAGTTACATATGTAGGAGGAAACAAGGCATGAGGCTAGCCGGCACATTACCATTGACTGTCTAGTCACATTTGTGATTGACTGACTGTCTTGGAGCCTGGCATTCACCTCTTCACTTTGCTTTCTGAGTTGTGATATGAATTTAATGTAATGTGGAATAAAAAATTATTGTTCCTATGAAAATTGTCCTTTTAACATTTGTTTTTAATTTAACCATAATACAGTAAATGTACACATTAAAGGAAATGTATGCACACTGTATTGCACTTTGTTATTTAGTTTTTTAATTCAAAAATCTTCCATAGACCTGCAAGGGACAGATTTTATTTTATTTTGAAAAAAAAGAAGGGTCAAAATTTAAACAGCTGTTTTTGCACAGCCATGTTCAGGCATTGAAATGGGTAGTTTTAAACTGTTTTAAACTGACTGTAGAGTTACAAAACATTGAACTAATGTTGCACTGTTATTTTGTTAATAATTTTGTATTTGCACAACAGTTTTCTGGCATTGAAAAAAAACTTAATTACACTTTATTACATAATTGTAACTGTTAAAAATAAACCCACTGTCCCCATATGAGGACATCATTTAAAAAAAAAACAACAACTACTTACTGTTCAAAGACAATGCTTAGTTTTTTTTTTATGTTATCAGGTCCTACTAATCTCAGTTAGGAGAAATAAAAAATGCATATAAGCTGGGGTCTCAGGAGGGTAATGAAAAAGAAGTCATTTATTTATATCCTTAAGGAAATATTAATTTTTTACTCTTTTGTTTTGTCTTTTACACATGTGCCAGAAAATACATGCATAGGGTACATATGCTATGGAAATGCATATGTTGAGACATGTGGGCTGCAACAGCATACCTGGAGAGCGCTGTCAGTGCTGTGGACTTAAACTGACCACCCTCCAATCCCCACGCCAAGTCCCTACAGACTGCACTGCTGACACCCTGATAGTGCCCATATCTTTCAAACTTCCCACTTTGTAACTTAGGCTTTCCTGAACCCTTTATATGACATTTGAAAAACAGGTTCACCTGCTGTTTATATTCTCCTCTGCAACTTATTATGAGCACATTTGTAGCTTTTATGGTTTTTAATGATAGATTTCATTGTTGTCTTATGAATGTATTACAAGTAGGTAAAACGTGCATGCAACATGTCTAATTTAACTGTGTTTTTCAGGAGTCAGTTCCCCGAAACAACAACAAAACAGATGTTCTCACTTCTCTATAGTACTATCTCACCATGTGATACTTTTGGTTTCACTTGTCCAGGTTTTGCAGTATCTGTTTCTGAGATTTCTGCCTCCACTCTGACATAGTAGAGGTGAATGGAATTTCATTTGTGTTGCTACTATTGAAAGCACATCTTTTTTGATAGTCTCTCATTCGATAAGACACTTTAGAAAATCTCTATGAGGATTATTTCTTTGGAGGAAAGTAGTTTGGTCGAAAGGGTTTGTAAATCAAGTTCAACCAGAGCCAGTCTGCCTGTTGTTCAGTATGTTTACATGCACAGTTAAGTCAAGCTATATGGGTATAGCTCAATTATGCCATTTAATTGGACTACTGTCCTTGTCCCGGTATATAAGCATGGGAAAGGAGTCAATTTATTGGTCCAAAGTATGTCAGACTCTGCTATGATAGGTGGTGATATGCCCCCTTTCAGCTTGTTAGTATAGGACCTTTTTCCAGTTGACCTATTACATCACAGACCAAACAATCGAGCGTTGTCCAGCTGTTGCATCACTTTTTTGAAGTGGTCGCCGTTTTGTGTTTTCCGCCCCTTCATATATCTTAAAATATTTAACTCTTTCAGCTGACACAGTATGAACTGTGTCTCCTTTGCTGGTTTGGTCTACCTTGTTTGCACTGATGCAGTCACAGTCATTCATATTTAGGACTTAGGATTTCATCATGTTGTTACTGGCTTTTTGTTCTGTTACACATTTAATGCTATTCAACTTTCAGGTCAAAGCATGGGGTGGCAACTGTGCAGCATGCACAGAGCACCTAGGCCAGTTTGGGTCTGATTGACTGTATACATGCAGGAGTAATATGACTCCCAATCACTTTATCTGGGTGTAAGTCCAACTTTGAGAAATTCAATTTAGTATGATTTCAGTCAGACTAACATGTTTACATGTATGTATTAAAAGTCCAGTTTTAGTCCAACTAACATAATAGATCAATTTTCTATAATGTCATGTAAATGTGCTGATTGTCAACCTCTAAACTATGATTTCTTGCAAGTTAAACTGGGAGCTGATTAATGTCATGATTTTCCATCAACTTTTATATAATTTTTTATCTTAAAGTTAATGAATTAGATTAAAAAGCAAAACTGAGGCTGATAATAGTTTGACCTTTGATCAAATTATGACATTATGTCAATCGTATCTGAGTCATCTGTGTGGTCAGTAGCTTCCTTCCTGCAGCTACATGGAAATGTTACAAGTTAGCACTATATGCTTGTACAATGTTACTGTTCACATCAGACTGTATGTATAATCCTAACATACATGCTTGGTTATCACAGAACAAATTCTGGTAGGTCTGCACCTATACAGTTTTTGTTTTTATTTCACACTTGCCTTGGCAATATAAAAGTTTTCCCAAGCCAATAAACCCCCTTTGAATTTTATTGAATTAAACCCTGCAGAATTAAGAGGCAATGCACCTGTGTAACACAACAGGGCATTCAGTGCACCACTGTTTCTGTTTAAATAAACATTTTCCTATGTTTCGTCGGGGCTGAATGCAGCCCTGGAAAACACAATGGGTGGGCATGGTAGCGCCTATTGGTTCAAGTATGGTGTCACTCAGAAGGTCAGGAGTTCATCACTAATTTTACAGCAAGGAGTCAGCATATTTACATGCAAACGTAAGAAATTATGGATAATATGTGAAGAAATATGAATGTTTTAATTGATGCAACAGGAGTTTGTGGATAACTATGGATGTAATAATGTGTTTGGACTGAATATTTCACTGAGTTTAGATCGTTTGGACCTTTGGGACTGTATGAAGACCGTATCAGCAGCGTTTTTGTTTGCGTATTATCGATTTGCAGTTTTTCGTCTCTATAGCTAATTTCAACATTCACAACTGTACAGTGGGTGATTTTTTTGTTATAACTCACCTATTTAGATTTTATTAAGGCCCTAAGTTATGCATATTTAAGGGCGGGCCGCTTGAGTGATAGGCTGTGAGTCAGATCCACCCCTGTGAGAATGAGAGAATGAGAATTTACAAACCAATAGGTGACAACACGGTAGCTATGTGCATTATTTATTCGGCCTATGGTTGCTCCTCAGGCTGTGAGCCTCAGCTCTAGTGTCTCAACATCCCCTGTGCTATTGGTCAAATGCATTTTATCCTGTCCGAGTAACATTTGTTAAAAACTGCAGAGACTAGATGATTTAGGAAACTACTTAAAATTTGCATCTGCATATCTGTGAGTTGTTCTTAAAGATTTATATCCTCACTGGGAACCAATGGGCTGAGCTGAGAGCCAGGAAGTCAGACAGATTGAAAGACAGACTTACACATTGTTGCCTTGGGTCTTTTTGCAGGGTTTTTTGACAGTGAGAACAATTTTGCATATTGCTAGTGTAATCCTTTCTAACTTCTGACTGACACGCAAAACAATATGAAGAGCTTGTTTATTATTTAAAGCAAACTGAGTGATGCTAATCATGATAAGTGAACTGATCTAGATGTGAGAATTGAAGGGTGCTCCTTTCAGAAAAAAAAACTCTTGACACAACCCATGGAGAAATCTTGCAAGCTTAAAGTGTGTCAGCTATGCAATATTTCAACATGCTTCAAGTTATTTAGTGGCTCAAGGTAGCAGCCTTTGAACAAGCCTGTTGTGTAATGCATACATGTGTTTCTACATGCATGTGGTTGTGTTTGTATGGCCTGGAAGTGAAGCCACAAACGGAATAATGCAATACAGCAGAGCAACTTCCTGTTCCTGTTCCTGTCCTAGCCTGCAGACACACTTAATGTTCCTCTGGTCTGGTCTTTCCCACGCAGCCTGTTTTCACACTGACGCTGTGATTCAGATCAGCTTTCAGGCAGCTCGGCCTGTTGGACCAGACTGCAGCTGAAAGATGAGATCCTTTCACTTAATACTCTTAAAAGGGTGTGATCCATACACACTTTTACAAATTCACATACACACGTTAACAATGGGTGGGGAGTGGAGCTGATAATGACTAAGAAGTATTAATTATTCTAAGCAGTTAGTTAGTTAGTTAGTTTATTTTTATTTCTGTCATCACACACAGTAATTATAAACAATGAAACATACACATTCTATTATACAATCTGGACTGCACAATTAATTTTGGTGTGAATTTAATAATGACTGAAAAGGCACAGGCAGAAGCATAATGCTTATATAAGCCTGTCCTGCATTTTTCAATTTAAGCTACCTTCCAAACCTTTCATCAAAACAAAGGATAACAATAATGTCAAATAAGATCATTCATATTTGTAATCTTCAATAATAGCTTTGTACATCATTCTTTTAAAAAACAAAATCGAGTTGCACATCCTCAAACTAATATCGGCACTGTTCCACAACTTAACTCCAACAATAGAGATACATCTTCTTTTAATCCCTTTTTTAGCTTTCTGCACTGTAAACTTACAAACATCTCTCAAATCATATTTACACTCATGCACAGAAAAAAAAACCTTTGTACAGAGTCTGGTGGGAACTTTGATTTAGCTTTAAACATTATTTGCATTATTTTATAATACACCAAATCATTAAATTTTAAAGTATTGGAATTAATAAACAGTGGGTTAGTGTGATCATAGTAACCAGCCTTGTTAATAATACGCATGGCTCGTTTTTGTAGTAGTGTTATTGAATTTCTAATTGTTTTAAAAGTTGACCCCCACAGTTCTACACAGTAAGACATATAAGGAAGTTAAGTGAACAATAAATAATACTAGTCCATACCCGGGGATGTGTTATGTATAGAGGAATAAGAAATCAAAAACAGTATATTAGAGGAGATGCAAAATCAGAGCACTGTAAATGCACTGTGTAATAAATATTAATGTAAGACAAACAATGCACACTGTATTTAGAAACATGCTTTACGGCAAAATACATGGAG
This sequence comes from Epinephelus fuscoguttatus, assembly GCF_011397635.1. Lineage (NCBI taxonomy): Eukaryota > Metazoa > Chordata > Actinopteri > Perciformes > Serranidae > Epinephelus > Epinephelus fuscoguttatus. The sequence continues at coordinate 38,193,133 of NC_064767.1, read as the reverse complement.
CATAGTTTTGGCTGATGGCACGGAGGCATGTGCGTGCGCGGGGCCGTGCGCAGGCACACAGGTACACACATACACACGCAACACGGAGAAAGAATGGAAGAAACAGTGCAAAGTGCGTTCGTTCAGTAAAATAATTACCTTAGTCTTCAGCAAGTGTTGGTGCTTGAAATTGCATGTCCCAAGTGGTCTCTGCGCATGTGCAGCTTGCACTGCTATGGTGCTCACAGTATGAATGGGTAGTGGAAACGCGAATATAAACAGTAGAAATGTGGGAAAAATGCAAAAACGGCATTGTGGCTGTCTGCACATGACCAAGATGAAAGCCTATGTGCAAGTTCAGAGAAGTAGGTCAAAGCAGTGAGGAGGAAAGCGGATGATGACAGAAGGAAGGACGGAGGGACAGAGGTTTCTCCATTTAATAGTAGGATAGGATAGTAGGATACAAGGCCTTGTCATTTAGTATATCCCTAGATTTATACAGGATTGCTATAGACTTTGAGATTTTACCTCTAACATAATCAATGTGTTGTTTCCATGTCAATTTATGATCAATCACAACCCCTAGAAATTTTGTCTAAAAAACACTTTCAGTTTGTTCATAACCAATCTTTAATTCAATCTGTCCATCTATTTCCTGTCGATTTCCAAATACCATAAATTTAGTTTTCTTAATATTAAGAGACAATTTATTAACATCAAACCAAATTTTCAGTATTCCCAGTTCCTTGTCTACAGCCAACATAAGTTCCTGTAAATTCTTCCCAGAGCAAAATAAATTTGTGTCATCCCCAAAAATTATACATTTTAACAATTCTGTAACATTACATATATCGTTAATACACAGTATGAAAAGTTTTGGACCAATCACAGATCCCTGGGGTATTCCACAGGTGACATTTCTGAATCCTGACCTAATATTATTAATTTCCACACATTGATGCCTATTTTCCAAGTAACTTTTCATCCAAGAGTAAGCTACACCTCGTATCCCATACTTCTCCAATTTTCTCAATAACTGGCTGTGATCTATGGTGTCAAAAGCCTTCTGTAAGTCATTATAGATACCAAGATACTCATCATTTTCTATCACTTTTGTTATTTCTTCAACCATCTCCATTACTGCATAAGTAGTAGTAGTAGTAGTAATAAAGGGGCCACACCGCCGGATCACCTGCCGGAGGAGGTCAGGAGTAGACCAGCTACCAAGGGACCCTCCTGGCGTAAGAGGGGCAGGCGTGGAGGCATTAAACAGTGACTACGACGAGGGGTAACAAGCCACCTCTTCCCTCCATTATTCTGAGTAACGTGCGCTCATTGTGCAGTAAAATGGATCAGCTAAGGCTAAACACATGGCACTATCATGAATACAGGGAGTCGTGTCTCATGGTTTCAACTGAGTCGTGGCTCCGTAAGGACATTCCTGACTCCCTGATCCAGCTAAAAGGCTTCTCTTGTGTGCAGGTGGACAGGGAAGCCTCCTCTGGGAAATCCAGAGGTGGAGGAATATGTGTATATGTAAGAGACACTTGGTGCAAACAACTAATGGTTAGGGAAACTTTTTGTGACCCCGACCTCGAAATGATCTGCATATCTATGCGTCCTTTTATTTACCCAGAGAGTTTGGGAATGTCATCATCTGTGCAGTATCTGTCCTCCCCATTGGAAACGCAACCAGAGCTGCGTGTCACTTAGATGATTGTGTGCAAAATCAACTCCTGCACACCTCGGGGGCCCCTATTTTTATTCTTGCGGACTTAAACCACTGTCGTCTTGATCCTGCGCTACCTGCTCTTTATCAGTATGTTAAATGTGGCTCCCGCAATAACAATGTATTGGACAAATGTTATGGGAACATCTTTGGTGCTTATAAAGCTAAGGCTCTCCCATCTCTTTCTAACTCTGACCATCTGACTGTCCACCTGATGCCCACATACAAAACGGTGCTTAAGTCCAGCAAGCCCCAGTATATAAGACTGTGTTGCAGTGGACAGATGACAGTGTAGAGACTCTGAGAGGCTGCTTTTCTTGTACAGATTGGAGTTTCTTCCACAACCTGGAGCTTAATGTGGCCACTGAGACTATCACTGACTACATCCATTTCTGTGTTAATAATGTTGTCCCAAAAAAGGAAGTTGTTCACTTCCCTAATAATAAGCCTTACATCACTAAGGAGGTCAAAGCATTGCATCAGCAGAAAGAAGCTGGCTTTCAAAAACAAGGACCGGGTGGGAGCGGCTGCTGCACAAAAAGATCTTAACCTGTTGTTGAGAAAGGCCAGAGAAAAGCATTGGGATGCAATTGAACAAAGCTTTAACTCTATGGACAACAAATCACTGTGGGACTCCATGAAAAAAATAACCAATATGACCTCTTGTAAAAATCAGCTTGTCATTTTAAATGAGCTAGACAGAGCAAATGAACTTAATGACTTTTTTTAAAGATTTGATCCACAGAATGATTCTCCAGAAGTGGCAGAAGTTCTAGTCTCCTTTAGCGATTCTTCTGACTGTGTGATAATTGACCCTCCTCAGGTTCAGTCAATTTTCAGAAAAGTAAGAAATAAGAAATCTATGGGTCCAGATGGTTTGCCTGCCTTTTTGTGAAAACATTGTTCATCTGAATTAACTGAGGCTTGGTACCTAATCTTCAGGTTAGTAGAGAGCTATACTGTTCCAGCGCTCTGGAAGAAATCTATAGTTATTCCTGTACCCAAAGTTTCATGTCCTGCTGAGAACAAAGATTTTCATCCTGTTTTGTTGACTTGTGCTGTCATGAAGTGTTTTGAAAAACTAATGCCTTGACCCTCTCCAGTTTGTGTACAGGAAGAGGCGCAGCACCGAGGATGCTGTTATCTGTGTGTCTCATCTAATAAGCAAGCACCTTGAAGATTCAAGGGCTTATGCTAGGGTTATATTTGTATTATATTATATATTTATTTGCTGATTTTAGTTCTGCATTTGACACCGTCCGTCCTCACCTGCTTGTAAAGAAGCTTATGGACATGCAAGTCAATCCCTCAATTATTCACACGGTATACTAATGAATGTAGAAGTAGTCATCCTAATAACTTTGTCATAAAATTTTCTGATGACACTATCATTTTAAGTCTGCTATGCGCTGGCGACTGCCCCTCTTGTTACGTAGATATGGGATGGCATCCTGGCTTGGCCCCCTCACTGTCCAGTGCAAAGCAAAGCTTGAAAAGCAGGTGAAAGTTGCCCTGAAAGTGATCAGGAAAAAAGACTCCCCGTCCCTTCAATTGATCTTTGAGAATATTGTGGTCAATCAGGCACATAAAATTCTGCAGGACCCCTCTCATATTCTTTTTCCAGAATATGAAGTACTGCCTTCAGGGAGACAGTAAAGAGCAAGCAGATACAAATACAACCATTACAAGCTCTCTTTCCTCCCAACTTCCATTGCTCTTCTGAATAAACAACCTGCTATACGTTAAGGGGTTTTCTTTTTTCTTTATTTCTCTTTTCTTTTGAGGGACTGTGCCCTCTGCCTTTTTGTCTTACTTGGTGTGCAATTATCGATTGCTTTTATTACTTTTATCTTACTTCTGTTATCTTTTAACATGTTTTAAACATGTCGGTGCTGTTGTATCATTTTTATTTGTTTTTATGGTTTTATTTTCTGTTTTTAGGAAAATGAGCTGCTAGAACAGTAGTAACTGTTCTATTTCTTTTCTTTTATCATTCTAAGTTTTTATATTTATTCTGTGCAATACACTCACAGTCAGTGCAATTATCTGTGATTAAGGACTTATGCACTTTTAGTGGGGCGGTGCAATATATTAAATTTCAATTTTATTTATAAAGCCCAATATCACAAATCACAATTTGCCTCACAGGGCTTTACAGCATACGACATCCCTCTGTCCTTATGACCCTCGCAGCGGATAAGGAAAAACTCCCCCAAAAAAACCCTTTAACGGGGAAAAAAAACGGTAGAAACCTCAGGAAGAGCAACTGAGGAGGGATCCCTCTTCCAGGACGGACAGACATGCAATAGATGTCGTACAGAACAGATCAGCATAACAAATTAACAGTAATCCACATGACACAATGACACAGAGAAAGAGAGAGAGAGAGAGATGCAGGTAATGACAGTAGCTTACAACAACATTATTGAAAGTAATAATATTATAGTTATAGTTCTGGCTACTGCAGTACAATATGTTGAAAGTATGTATTAATACCTGGCAGTATACATGTGTGACAATAATCATATGTGTATAATAACAGTAGAAGTATGACTAATGACTAATGATGGCAGCAGCAGCAGGAGGCATCTGGCGGGACCACGACAGCAGCACAACCACACACGTCACGCTGTCCAGGCACCGCTGCGATATGAGTTAATCTGAGAGACAGTGGAGCACAAAGGCTCCGGAGAAGAAGCCGAGTTAGTGACATCCAGAATGGCTGAGTTAGCAAGATGCAGTATTAGAATACGAGAGAGAGAGAGAGAGAGAGAGAGAGAGAAGGAGAGAAGGTGCCCGGTGTATTATAGGGGGGTCCTCTGGCAGACTAGGCCTAAGTCAGCCTAACTAGGGTCTGGTACAGGGCAAGCCTGAGCCAGCCCTAACTATAAGCTTTATCAAAGAGGAAAGTCTTAAGTCTAGTCTTAAATGTGGAGACGGTGTCTGCCTCCCGGACCGTAACAGGAAGATGATTCCACAGGAGAGGAGCCTGATAGCTGAAGGCTCTGGCTCCTGATCTACTTTTGGAGACTTTAGGGACCACGAGTAACCCTGCGTTCTCAGAGCGCAGAGTTCTGGTGGGATAATAAGGCACTATGAGCTCTCTAAGATATGACGGAGCTTGACCATTTAGAGCTTTATAAGTTAACAGTAGGATTTTAAATTCAATTCTGGATTTTACAGGGAGCCAGTGCAGAGAAGCTAAAACAGGAGAAATATGATCTCGTTTCTTAGTTCCTGTTGGTACACGTGCTGCTGCATTCTGAATTAGCTGGAGAGTTTTTAAGGACTTACTAGAGCTACCTGATAATAGAGAGTTACAGTAATCCAGCCTTGAGGTAACAAAAGCGTGGACCAATTTTTCTGCATCTTTTCGGGTCAGGATAGGCCTAATTTTCGCAATATTACGCAGATGAAAAAATGCAGTCCGTGAGGTTTGTTTTAAATGAGAATTAAAAGACAAATCTTGATCAAATATTACTCCGAGGTTTCTTACGGTAGTGCTAGAGGCCAGAGCAATGCCATCTAGAGAAACTATGTCATCAGATAAAGAGTCTCTGAGTTGTTTGGGGCCAAGAACAATAACTTCAGTTTTGTCTGAATTTAACATCAGGAAATTGGTGCTCATCCAGGTTTTTATGTCTTTAAGGCAGTTATGGAGTTTAGTTAATTGATTACTTTCTTCTGGCTTCATCGATAAATACAACTGTGTATCATCCGCATAACAATGGAAATTTATAGAGTGATTTCTAATGATGTTACCTAAAGGAAGCATATATAGAGTAAATACGTCCAATATATGTCATATAGAGTGTCCTGTAATGTTGTTTATTTATACACAGAAGTTAGGCGCTGACTCATGTGTCTATGTCTTTTTGTATGATTCCTTTTTGCATTGTGATACATGTGAGTGATGAACTGTAATTGCAGCTGTGGCATTGTTGTCCAAGACAAATTTCCCTCCGGGAACAATAAAGTCTAATCTTAACCTTAACCTTAACCTTAGTTCTGTTTTCCATGAATCCATATTGGTGTTCACTTGGCAATTGTATTTATTAATAAAAAGATCCAATTGTTTTAGAAATAATTTTTCTAGTATTTTTGAAAATTGAGGAAGAAGGGATACCGGTCTGTAATTCTCCATACAATGCTTATCACTGTTTTTAAAAATTGGAGTTACCTTTGATAATTTCATACTGTTAGGAAAAATACCCTTTTGAAAAGACTGATTACATATATGGGTCAGAGGTGTTACAATAGACTCAATTAGCCTGCTTCTTTAATAATAACCATATCAACTGAATTTATATCAGTTGATCTTTTGTTTTTGTATTTTCTTACAATTTAAATTATATCAGTTTCATTTACCCTACAAACATAGAATTGGTATTATCTGTAATCAAATTATCAAACAGGTCTTTTTTATCACCAGACACAACAATTTTGTTGTGTCTGGTATAAGTAGTAAGTAGTGCCAGCACCCACAAAATAGTCATTAAAATCATCGACAAGTGTTTTATAATTTTCCACAATAGAACCAGAACTATTTACAAAAGAACTGGTAATTCAGATTTATAACACCTATTCTGAATAATATGATTTATTACTTTGCTATTACTTTAATATTATGTTTACTATCTTCTAATTGTTTATTGTAATATTCCTTCTTCTGTAATCTCAAAATGGAAGTCAGTTTTTTCTTTCTCTTCACTTTCACTGGTTCTCAATTGTAAATGTTTTTTATACAGTAAGTTTTTCTTTTTACGTGCATTTTGTAGACTTTTCTTTCTTTCCATGGTCTTTTTATGATTGACAAAGCATGAATAAGACAATCACTGCACAGGAAGATCATTTTTGATTTTTTGTCCAACATCCACCCACGACACAACATAAACCGAACACGGACATACTCATACAGCCACCGAGAAAAAATAAATAAATAAATAGAAATAGAAAAAGGAAATAAAAAAACATAAATAAATAAAATAAATAAATAAATAAAAAATAAAAAAAATTTAAAAAATGTGAATAGACAGGATAAAAAATCGTAAAAAATGATTAACAACCATACTTAGAAAGAAAAGGAAAGAAATTAAAAAGGGGGGGGGGGGGGGAACCTGTCGAAGGTTTCTCATAGAATACCAAGAAGGGGCGTCATATATTGTAGAATTTTTTCTCTGATCCCCGAATAGTGTGTCTAATCTTCTCTAGATTCATACAGGATATCATGTCTCTGAGCCAGTGTGAGTAGAAAGGAGGTGCTGAGTCCCTCCACTTAAGTGAAATAGTTCGTCGAGCTAGTAGTGAGGCAAAAGCCAGAAAGTTGAGCATAGCTTTAGGTAAGTCCAAATCTGGAGCAATGCCAAAAATACCAGTCAAGGGATTCGATTCAATTTGGTGATGAAGGGTTTCTGATAATGCATGGAAGACCGATGACCAAAAGTTACTTAAAGAGGGACAAGTCCAATACATGTGGTGGAGTGAGGCAGGTGCGCCTTTACACTTATCACATGTAGGGTCGACATCAGGATATATTTGCGCTAGTTTGGTTTTGGAAATGTGGATACGATGCACTACTTTAAATTGCAAAAGTGCATGACGAGAGCACATAGAAGAGGAGTGTATCCGGTCCAGCACCGAGTCCCATATGTCCTCTGTAAAGGTATAGTTTAGGTCTTGTTCCCATGCAGTTTGTATAGCTACCATTGAAGAGCAGTGCAGTTTGGAAATAAGGTTATATAGATTAGACATAATACCTTTGGAAGTGGGGTTAAGAGAGAGAAATATATCAATAGGGTTGACTGGGGGTTTATAAGGAAATTGGATTGTTAAGCGCTGTATGAAATCCCTAATTTGTAGAAATCTAAAAAAGTGGGTTTTGGCAATACCAAAAGTTTCAGTTAATTGAGAAAAGCTAACAAAACAATTATCAATGTATAGGTCGTCAAAGCATTTCAAACCTTTTCTGTGCCAAATTTTAAATGCACCATCAGCCATTGAGGGGGCAAATAAATGGTTAGCAGCAATTGGGCTTTTAAGTGAAAAAAGCTGTAGTCCAAAACTTTTCCTAAATTGGCCGTAGATTAGCAAGGAATGCTTAACTACAGGGTTGCTCTTGGGAATATCTGAAGCGAGTGGAAGTGTGGCGCCTAAGAGGGTAGGTAAGGAAACAGGGTTACTAGCACAAACCTCCATTGTCACCCAAGCCGGAGAAGAGGGTTCAAGATGGAAATGCTTCCAGTATAACAAACACCTAATATTCGCCGCCCAGTAGTAGTACTGGAAATTAGGCAGAGCCATTCCCCCTGTCTGCTTGGGTCTTTGGAGAAATGCTTTCTGCAAACGAGGGTGTTTGCCATTCCAAATATAGGATGTCATTAATGAATCAAGAGCTTTGAAAAAAGATTTGGGGATGAGAATGGGAAGACACTGAAATAAGTAGAAGAACTTTGGGAGCAAAGTCATTTTAATTGAGTTTATTCTTCCAATAAGGGACAGAGACAAAGGAGACCACTTGGATAAAATCTGTTTGGCCTGATCAAATAAAGTGAGAAAATTGGATTTAAATAAATTTTTGAATTCTCTAGTGACACAAATTCCTAGGTAATTAAAGTGATCTTTCACCACCTTTAATGGGAGATCCGTATAGTCAAGTTTAAGAGCTTCTTTATTAATTGGGAATAGTTCACTTTTATTTAAGTTAAGTTTGTATCCCGAAAATTGACTGAAATCGTCTAATATAGTGAGGGCTTCCGGTAGAGAAGTGGCTGGTTTAGAAACAAACAGAAGTAGGTCGTCGGCATATAATGAGACTTTGTGCTCAACTCCTCCCCTCCATATCCCCTGTACCCGCCTGCCGCTACGCAAGGCAATTGCAAGAGGTTCAATGGCAATCGCGAAAAGGAGTGGGCTGCCGGGTCCCACGATGTAAATCAAAGTATTCCGAATAGTGACTATTCATCAGAACAGAGGCTGAAGGACATTTATACAGTGTTTTGATCCAGGATAAAAAGGAAGGATAGGATAGGAAGGAAGGATATCCTCCAGTCTACGGGCCAAGATTTTAGCGAGGATCTTTACGTCTGTGTTTAATAATGAAATTGGTCTGTATGAAGTACAGTCAAGAGGGTCTAAATGAGGGAGGGAGTGCACCTGAGTTTAAGGAATCAGAGAACACTGAGCACAAGAGGGGGGTTAGATTAGCAGGGAATTTTTTTTAAAAAATCTGATGGGAGCCCATCTGGGCCAGCGGATTTGCCTGATTGCATAGATGATATCGCTGCTGAAATTTCCTCCTGGGTGATGGGCGCATCAAGGTTATTTCTCAGGTCTTGAGAAAGGGACGGTAAATCAAGGTTATTAAATAAGTTTTCCATAATATTACAGTCTGCTGTACAATCTGAAGAGTATCAATTTGAGTAGAAGGTTTTAAACTTGTCATTAATCTCTTTTTGGTCAGATGTTATACCTCCATTATCAGTCCGTACACCAGCAATAAGTTGTTTCGCTCTCAACCCACGCAGCTGAGCAGCCAGGAGTTTGCCAGATTTCCCACCATGCTCATAAGAGTTACTTTTACTCCGAAGCAGATGACTTTCAACTTCGCGAGAGGAAAGAAGGTTAAATTCAGCCTGAAGTTTCAAACGCTCCTTGTACAGTTCAGGAGAAGGAGAATTTGCATATTGTTTATCTATTTTTAAAATCTGATTAGCAATGTCGGTCTGTTTTTGCTTTGAGCACTTATTTTTATAAGCTGCAAATGATATAATTTCTCCTCTTAAATACGCTTTCATAGCTTCCCAAATTACTTTATTAGACACATCCGGTGTTCTGTTTATACTTAAGAAAGTTTTAATATGTGTAGAGATGTGTAAGAGAAAGCTTTCATCAGAGAGCAACAATGGATCTAGTCTCCAGTGTCGCCTTGTATACTCGGCATCTGGAAAAGCTAATACTAGAGCCAGGGGAGCGTGATCAGAAATAATAATACCTTCGTATTTACATGACTTGAGGTTTGAGATTAATTTATTATCTATAAAAAAATAATCAATTCGAGTATAAGTGTGGTGGACATGAGAGAAGAAGGAGTATTCTCTCCCTGTAGGATACAAGAACCGCCAGGGATCCGAAAGGCTAAAATCATCGAGAAATACTTTAATGTAACTGGCGGACTTGCTGAGAGTGGTAGGTTTAGGGGAGGAGCGGTCTAATACTACATCGAAATAACAACTGAAATCCCCCCCGAGAATTAAAGAATGAGAATTTAGATCAGGGAGTTCAGAGAAAAATCTATTAACCCCTTAATGTTCCAACTAATAAAGTTGAGATTACCCTTCATCTACAACACTTGTAGAAAGAGAATAGAGTGAATAGCTCCAAAGGGAAAAGGAAAAAACAAAAACAAAACAAAAACACATAAAAAACCCCCAAAACAAAACACAGTCACTTATGAATTATCCCCCGGCTAACCAGCCCAAACACACCCTGAACCCCAAGTTCACACAGTACTCTATGGCGCAAACTCAGAAAGACCTCCTCAGGTCTCGTCCTATACATCCCCAGAATATACTTCCTATTTTACTAGCTCCAACATGAGTTTTAACAGTTAACCCTATAACAAAGAGTTGACAATATTGAGTAACTAACACTCAAAACAGGCTTAAGCAACTATAAGCAATAACAGTGAATCTCCCCCGCACGCTGCACCTACAGCTGTAGTAATCTCCCCAAGCCAGGACTACTCAATTGAAAAATAAATATATAAACAACAGAAATTAAGAAACGCAGACAGATAACTATCAGAATTGTCATATAGCTGTTCATAAATTCGCCTTAATACTCAAATTAAAATATGGGGAGATAAACATAAAGGCAGCTGGATAACTCAGCAAGGAGGGCATAGATCAAATAAAGTAAGAAAGGAGAGAAACCCCTCAATTGTCTTCAGTTATTTGCTCACAGATATCAGATTATACATTACGGCAGATCTAATATATCCCACGGAGTCATCGTCGAGTATTCAGGGCGGAGCGGGTTCATTCTCTCCCAGGTTACGGATGGATTTTGAGGCTTCAGTGACAGAGGTCAGCCACTTCTTCTCACCGCTCTGGAGAGTGATGCGCAGCTTCGCCGGGAAAAGTAGAGAGGGTCGGAGTCTTCCTTTATAAAGTTCAGCCATGACATCTTTGTATTCGGCTCGCTGCTTCAAAACGTCAGCACTGTAGTCCTCGTAGAATCGGAGTTTATGGCCACGGTATTCCAGCTCTCCTTTTTTGCGTGCCTCTCGCATCACCAAGTTCTTCACCTGGTATCGATGGAAGCGAATGATGACGGGACGTGGCCGGTCCCGTGGGCCAGGCTTGGGCACGAGACTGCGGTGGGCTCTGTCCAGCTCCGGGGGAGAGGGGAGTATTTGCTCACCCAAGACATCAACGAGGAGTCCAGAAAAAAAGGCAGTCGGGCATGCGCCCTCAACGGACTCAGGCAAACCCACAATACGAATATTCTGTCTTCTGCTGCGCCCCTCTAAATCAGAGAGTTTAGACTTCAGCCACTTGTTGTCTTCCTGTAACGCGGAGCATGTTGCTTCAAGTTGCTGCAAATGTTGGCTAACCTCCTCCGCATTGGACTCGAGATCAGTTATATGCCGTCCTTGGCCCGCGACCTCCACTTGAACCTTGTCTAGCTTGGCTTCCTTGGCTTAAAGTCAGCGGCTAATGAAGCTGTGTGTCTCTCGAGCAGATCCGAGATGCTTTCCGCTGATGTGTTAGCAACGCTGCTAGCGCTAAGTCCTCTGCTGCTACGTCCTTCTTGAGTTGTTTACCAGATCTTGACATAATTACTGCCGTAGTATCAGTGTTATTCACGGTTGGACTCTATCGCTCGACGTTGTGACGAGAAAAGTAGGGTTCAAATTGGTAAATTACAAAGTTAGTAGCGGGAGCTAGAGAGCTGCACGCCTACTCCATGCTCAGCAAACCGGAAGTCCATTTTGTAGACTTTTAGTCATCCATGGCTTTCCATTGTATTTATCTTTACCCCAACACTTTCAAATACGACAGTGTTTATTGTAAAACTCTAAGAAGGTGAACAGAAATACATCATAGGCCTCATTTGGATCATCAGCATAAACCTCATCCCAGTTATGATTTATAAGGGTGTTCAGGTACCACAACCTTAAAGCATATTTTGGCAGGCTGTAAAGTTAGCTTGTCACAAGGCCGATATACATGGCGACATAACCAGGTGTTGAAAAGTTTAGCTGAAGGCATCGAAGGGAAACGAAGACAGGTAAATTCAGAAGGTTTTAAGAATAGGAGTTTAGCAATTCAGTTTGTCCGTGAGGGGGAGAAATACAGAAGGGATTAGTTAGTAAGGAGGCAAGGGTGTGGCCGCCTAGAAGGTGCTTGTGATTGCAGGGGCAGAAATCCCGGGGGGGACATGACCCCCTCTCAAGTAAAGCTGTCCCCCCCTAGAATAATTTGAGACACACTTAATAATTTTTGAACAATGCAGTAGTATTTATTAAAAGCTCAATGTAAGCAGTGCTCATTATAATCATGCAATAATGTGCTATTTAAATCTTAAAAGATTTAGTCCCCCCCTCCCATTCCTAGTAGTGGTATATCCCACACTTTTTCCAACGGGCGGGACTAGCAGCTGTTAGTACTTGGCAGCAGTAGCAGCGTGTGGCTGGACCCGGCTGCCCACATCGCGCATCACGGGGTAAGATGTTCACTCACACAGACACAGTTTAACTTACACAAGTTACAACACATCCCATTTACTGTTACAACAAGCCCCAGGCCCAGGCTGATAATATAAACTGTCTGCAACATTTCTCCTGCATTGTTCAAAAGCCAGAGTTTAGTGATAGTCAGAGAGGACAGGAGAGGAAGAAGAGGGAGAGGACAGGACAAGAGCAGTCAGTGGCGGAGCAGCTCGTAGCTAATGGGTACCTGTCTGTAGGCTCTCCACCTGTCAGTGAGACAAACATGAAAGACGTGCAGTCTAACCGACGAGGAGCCGTCATTACGCGTGACTATTACGCACGGTTGTGAGGTGCGCAGCGGCAGATCTCACAGCACACTGTTTATAAACCAGTTTACCAGTTTAATTGCAGGAAATGTTTAGTTGTTAATCCATTTCTCATAAGTATAGACATTCACTGTATATCCACTTTTCTACATGTGGCTGCTGCTGGCTTGAGTCTTGACTCTCTCGTTATCAATAACTTGCAACGCCAAAGTCCAAAAAAAGTAATTTATTACGAACAGGTCAATAAAACAGGTTTCAAAATTCAAAATACCTTGTAAACAAATGAAATATTCAGTATTACACATTTTCTTTGGTTACTTTTATTTCAAACATTTTTTAAAGTTATGATTTCACTGCCGCTAAAAAAAAAAAAAAAGAAAAACGATTTGCTCCTGCAGCCAGCCAGAGACAAAGGATCCATTCCACACACCTGAGCCAGAGAAAAAAGAGGGAGAGAAGGAGAGAGATCGAGTTTCAGTCTTTGATGAATGAAGCCTTATTGTTTTGCTGCTATTAAACAATGAGAGACATGTTTTCTCCCTTTACTTAAAGCTATTGTGTGTAACTTCTACGGGTCCATAAATGTCCGTTTCACCCAAGCCACAACTAGAGGAGATGACACAATGCTGATTAAGCCAATCAGCTCCTCTAACATCTCGCTGTATTTTTCAATATATATATATAGTTATATATACATTATATATAGTATATATATATATATAGTTTGCGTGTAGACCGGCGACATTCCCGCGCTGGCACACAGGAAATTCCTCACAACAAGAAGGGAGGGGGAGGACGAGCGGAGAGTGTCACAGCAGGTAGAGTACAGGTAGAAAGTGAAAGCAACATGGTGGAGAAGCGGCCGAGACACGGTTCAGAAGTGGATCCTATCACAAAGAAAAAGCCTGGACGTTCAGCTGAAGGCCTATTATCAAAGAAGGAAAGTGACTGACGGAGAAGGCAAACAAGGATTTGTATTAGCGTCGCTTTTCCTCGGTATAGAGCCCTGAAGGAAGAAACTGGGCTGAGGGCACACATGGATGTTACCTTGCTGCTGTTGGATAAGTAAGTGACTTGGTTTATAATTATATTATGAGTAGTATGAGTTGCTGTTACATGTACTGGACTTAGTACTTTATTATTTTCTTGGAAATGGTGCTATGAACGTAATGTAATGTTAGCAGCCTGTTTTATTCGCCACGTTGTGCAGCATTGTGTACACGGTGTGAAGTGAGTGTTACTCTGTGTACACAGTGTGTGGCAACTGGCCAGTGTTACTCTGTGTACACGGTGTGTGGCGAGTGTTACTCTGTGTACACGGTGTGTAGTGAGTGTTACTCTGTGTACACAGTGTGTGGCAACTGGCCAGTGTTACTCTGTGTACACGGTGTGTGGCGAGTGTTACTCTGTGTACATGGAAGTGCCGCCGGCTTATTAGTTGTAATAACGCATTATCTGCTGGGAGGCGACAGAAGTTATGCACTATAGCTTTAATAGCATAAATATTCACACTACTGCACACGGGGAGACAGAGATCTTCTCTGCTCCAGACACACTCAGCACCTTGGACATCACGGTGCACCTAACTGTTGTCGATGTGTACATGTTAATTTGATTTCAATCATTTTGTTTTAAATCTGGACATGTGCAGGTGGACTCAGCCAGTGCTAAGAAAGGTCCTATGCCTGCCTGTTGGAGAGATAGAGAGAAGATTAAAGCGTCAAACTGCGGTAAAAGATGCTGTATAAAAGACAGGCTACAACTTTTTTTTCCTTGCCCCCCCCCCCCGGAATTATTCTCTAAAATGTTACTGTTTATTGCCCCCCCGCCCCCTCCCACCCCCCCACTATGAAATGGGATTTTCACCCGTGTGATTGGGAAATGCATGTAGATTTAGGAGGAAAGCTTGTTGTTCCCCAGGAAATAGTTTGTATCAAGCAGAGGCCTGACATAGTGTTGTGGTCAGTGAGTCAATGGATAGTTTATTTCATTGAGCTGACAGTTCCTTGGGAAGACTCAATGGAAGAAGTCTATGAAAGAAAAAACTTAGATATGCAAAAGAAGCAGAAGCTGAGCAGCAAGGATTTGTCCAGTGGAAGTGGGGTGTAGGGGATTCATAGCAAGATCAGTTGTTTTGCTCCTGGGGGAACTTGGAGTGCGGGGACAGAGTTTGAGGAAGACAGTAAAGGAAATGTCAGATGAAGCAGCTAGATCTACAGTGGTCAGTGGATTTGGATGAGGAGGAATAATGTCAGTTGGGGGCCAGCAGGGGGAATTACTAAGCAGGGTACATAACTCCTTGAGATCAGGTGGAGAGATCCACCAATCAGTCCTCTCAGGAGGAAATCCAGGAAGAGGAAGGTTATTTAAGTGTGGGAGTGGCCTATTTGAATCCCTTTTGTTTGAGACCATGCTGCAAGGTTAGTGTGTTTGCTGATCCTGTGAGTTTATCTTCTCTACCTCCTTTAACTTTAACTTATATTGGAGTTATGCTATGTAATGTGTGAAATAGAGTATGGTGAATGTGCTAGGATAGGTAGTATCGGCATTGTCACTACCTGGAGCTAGCATGTACGTAGCCTGGGTTTGTTGAAGGTGACAGTGCTGTTTGGGCTGAGAAAGCCAGTTGGTGCGGGGAGCAGTGAGAGCTGGCATTAGGGGAGTGTCTCTGGGATGCCAGAGATCACTGTCTAGCCTCCTGGAGGTGTCGTGGGACCAACTAGACGAAACACTGGTGAAAAGAGGTTCCCACCTGATGACCCCAAAGACATGTTAGTTATCACTGCTCACTGGTCTGTATATTTAAGCCTTGCCATAATAGCTTATCATAGGGCTTAGGAGGTTATTCACTGAGTGCTGATCCTTTCTCTAGAGCACAAACTTCTTGTGTTTATTTGAATATAAGGTCCATTTTGAAAGCCTCAATTCTTTCTGGTGACCTTATTCTTATTAATTTACAGGAAGGTTCACCCCCACCTACTGAACATTTTACCTTCAAATTATGTAAGATGACAAAAATAGGAAGATGATCACTGATACCACTTAAGAACAAACCACTTGTTGTTTGATCTTGGACATTTGTAAAAAAAAAAAAAAATATTGTCAATATCTGTGGCACTATCTTTAGTTATCCTGCTAGGTTTGTCAATAAGAGGCTAAAGACCAAAATTAAACATTGTATTACAAAAATCTGTTGTTGCTTTATGCTCATTCCATTTTAACAAATCAATATCAAAGTCGCCACAAACAAACAATGATTTTTTTATCACTTACTTTCTTAAAAATGTCAACTAAGGTATTTGTAAATTGATCAATACATGAACCAGATGTTCTGTAAATACAACTCAAAAATATATTCTTAAATTTAGTGGAATGTATTTCAGTTGTCAAATTCTCCATGAGTGTGGTTGAATGTAACTAAGTACATTTGCTTAAGTACTGGACTGAAGTGCAATTTTGAGGTACTTTAATTTTGTGCTTGTTTATACTTCTACTCCACTACACGTCAGAAGGGTATGGTGTGCTTTTTACTCATCTACATTCATCTGATACTTCAGTCAAAAGCTACTCCAATTATTATTACAAAATATAAATTTAAATATAAATTACTAAATTGTAATTACTAAATTTTTTTAATGGATTAAGTGTATTTAAAGTGGTTGAACTTAGCTCCACCTTTACAAGCTGCTACATTAGTGAGTCAAACATTAATGCTTCATTAATTATAACTGAGTGATATACAGTACAGGCCAAAAGTTTGGACACACCTTCTCATTCAATGCGTTTTCTTTATTTTCATGACTATTTACATTGTAGATTCTCACTGAAGGCATCAAAACTATGAATGAACACATGTGGAGTTATGTACTTAACAAAAAAAGGTGAAATAACTGAAAACATGTTTTATATTCTAGTTTCTTCAAAATAGCCACCCTTTGCTCCGATTACTGCTTTGCACACTCTTGGCATTCTCTCCATGAGCTTCAAGAGGTAGTCACCTGAAATGGTTTCCACTTCACAGGTGTGCCTTATCAGGGTTAATTAGTGGAATTTCTTGCTTTATCAATGGGGTTGGGACCATCAGTTGTGTTGTGCAGAAGTCAGGTTAATACACAGCCCACAGCCCTATTGGACAACTGTTAAAATTCATATTATGGCAAGAACCAATCAGCTAACTAAAGAAAAACGAGTGGCCATCATTACTTTAAGAAATGAAGGTCAGTCAGTCCGGAAAATTGCAAAAACTTTAAATGTGTCCCCAAGTGGAGTCGCAAAAACCATCAAGCGCTACAACGAAACTGGCACACATGAGGACCGACCCAGGAAAGGAAGACCAAGAGTCACCTCTGCTTCTGAGGATAAGTTCATCCGAGTCACCAGCCTCAGAAATCGCAAGTTAACAGCAGCTCAGATCAGAGACCAGATGAATGCCACACAGAGTTCTAGCAGCAGACCCATCTCTAGAACAACTGTTAAGAGGAGACTGCGCGAATCAGGCCTTCATGGTCAAATAGCTGCTAGGAAACCACTGCTAAGGAGAGGCAACAAGCAGAAGAGATTTGTTTGGGCCAAGAAACACAAGGAATGGACATTAGACCAGTGGAAATCTGTGCTTTGGTCTGATGAGTCCAAATTTGAGATCTTTGGTTCCAACCGCCGTGTCTTTGTGAGACGCAGAAAAGGTGAACGGATGGATTCCACATGCCTGGTTCCCACTGTTGGGGATTTATTCAAAATTGAAGGCACACTGAACCAGCATGGCTACCACAGCATCCTGCAGCGACATGCCATCCCATCCGGTTTGCGTTTAGTTGGACGATCATTTATTTTTCAACAGGACAATGACCCCAAACACACCTCCAGGCTGTGTAAGGGCTATTTGACCAAGAAGGAGAGTGATGGAGTGCTGCGGCAGATGACCTGGCCTTCACAGTCACCGGACCTGAACCCAATCGAGATGGTTTGGGGTGAGCTGGACCGCAGAGTGAAGGCAAAGGGGCCAACAAGTGCTAAACACCTCTGGGAACTCCTTCAAGACTGTTGGAAAACCATTTCAGGTGACTACCTCTTGAAGTTCATCGAGAGAATGCCAAGAGTGTGCAAAGCAGTAATCAGAGCCAAGGGTGGCTATTTTGAAGAAACTAGAATATAAAACATGTTTTCAGTTATTTCACCTTTTTTTGTTAAGTACATAACTCCACATGTGTTCATTCATAGTTTTGATGCCTTCAGTGAGAATCTACAATGTAAATAGTCATGAAAATAAAGAAAACGCATTGAATGAGAAGGTGTGTCCAAACTTTTGGCCTGTACTGTATATTATTCTGAGAAGAGACATTTTTCATAATGAGTAGTTTTCCTTGTGGTACCACAACCAAATACCTCCTGAGAGTAAGGCAAGTCCTGAGAAGTCAGCTGAATGGTCAGAACAAGGTCCAAACCATTGTGGGAGCAATACCTTTAGAAAATGTTTGCACTCGTAATAAAGTTTGGGGCACCACCCTCCTAATGAGGGAAGTAACTAATGAAATTAATAACTCCAGAAACCAATTATTAATTCGTCAGCACGCTTATTAATAATGAATCAATCTCTGTATCTGGGCTATGAATTCTCTATACAGTGATCTTAGCTCCTGCTCACAAGAGATATACACAGACAACAACTTGGCGATAAATGAAGGCTAAATGTGTAACAACTGAGTAAATGAATAGTAAATGATGATGATATGAAATGACACAAAATCGGCAGTATGTATAAATGGATTGAGACAAGAGGTAACACTCATGTAAGTTATTTAGTTTGGCGATAGTGAGAGAGAGTATGTGACTATAGATAAATGGGGGACACAGGGATGCGCAAAACCATTTACCTAATGAAACCTAAATTAAGATCAGAATAACTAAGTCTCCTATTCGACATCAACTCTTATCACA
This sequence comes from Epinephelus fuscoguttatus, assembly GCF_011397635.1. Lineage (NCBI taxonomy): Eukaryota > Metazoa > Chordata > Actinopteri > Perciformes > Serranidae > Epinephelus > Epinephelus fuscoguttatus. Next base: position 38,174,454 of record NC_064767.1, on the reverse strand, counting down.
ACACAGCAGCTGCATCAGGTGAGGGGAAGTCTTTGCCTACTTTCTTCGCAGCGTTGAATCAGGCGGACGTTTCTCCAAGGAACCTGGACTGTCACTTTGCAGCTCTTGGACTTGCCAGCAGAATGAAACTGGCTGGAACACAGTGGTGGAGGAGCAGTTGAGCCTGACTGCGAGGTCCTTCAGGTGGCCCTCAAACGTTGGTTCTCTTAAGCTGCAGAAAGTCTCTGAGTTTGGCAAAAGAACCGCTGTGACAAGTGGCTGGCTCCGATGAATCTTGGATGGAGTTGCAGGGCGAACAAAAACTCATCTATTTAGCTATGGCTACGTAACGGGTTCAGACATACAGAGTATAACTAGAAGGAGGGTGTCACACACCAGAAGACTCAAACGCAGAATCACATGACAGAGACAGGAGTAAGGCAAAACAGTCACTTTACTTGAAGTCTCAAGCAGAGCACAAACCGTTCCAGAGGTTGAAAACAAAAATACAAATAACCAGGCAAAAGCACAGAGACATCAGGCAAAGGGTCAAAAACAGGCACAGGTCAAAAAGGATCCAAAAAGGCGAAGATACAACAGCAGGCTGGAGCACAATCTATGATCAGGCAAACAACAAAGGCCAACTGACTAGTATAAATGCTGACAGGTAAATGAGCTAACAAGCCACAGGTGTGGCAGAATGAGCAGGCTGACAGACACTGCAGGAGGAGTGTCAGTGGGCATGGTTGGTGTAGTGGTGGGTAAAAGCTGGCAGATCCTGACTGGAGACTGAGCAGAGGGGTGTGAGCAGGAGAAGCTGTAGGAGGGCGGGGATTAAGGGGAGCAGGAAGCCCCAGCAGTGTCCATGACAGAGTCCATGACAGAGGAAGAAAAAGAAAAAATTCAAGTAAAAGAAGTAAAAAGTAAAAAGGAAAGAAAGAAGTAAGTAAGTAAGTAAGTAAGAAGGAGTAAAAGTAGAAGAAGGCGTAAGAAAACTGAAAAGATGCGCCGAGCTCAATAGTTTTATCCCACTAGCTTGAGGGGATGTGTCTGAAGCAGGGCGGGTCTCTTAGTCTAGACATTACTGTATTTCAGTGGAAACTTAATTAACTTTTAATGAAACTTTAATTTGTGAGATTATATACTTAAGCATCTTACGCACGATAGACACATACTCTTCCCATTATGGTCAAAATCGGCTCTTAACATCAAATTAAATTTGATGTGATTATTATACCGCATATATCAGCGGAACACAAGCATAAACTTTTTTGTATACACACACTCTAGACTAACCAGCAGCTGCAATAAAACAAAATGAGAAGGCACATATTCATTAAAACAAGTTGATTAACCAATCCAACTATATTTTAACTCTAAATATGATATGGGATTCTTTAAGGGAACCCTCCTTAATTATCGTCACAAGATGGCAGTATGGCTCCATGTTAAATGAGGAATTAAAAACATGAATTCATAATTCACTGATGATTTGACCCACGAGAAAAAAAAATCATTCAACTAACAAACAAGGATTATGCACATTTACAATGTTAGAACATGGATAAAATGTATAATTTTACTTCCAAGAAACATTTCAAGTTGGTTACAAGAGAAACTTGGTAAGAGAGGAGAGGATGTGGTGAACTTAAAAGCAGGGTCAGCGACCAGACCAGTCGTTAATCTATGTCAATTTGTGTCACCCCAAGCTGAATTCTTTTAAGATGTGCAACACCTGGGACATGGAGGGGTCTCAAGTGACCTTTTTACTCCTCTTCAACCAGGATGGCTGAAAGGAGCGTTTATCAAGACGGGAGTGAGACTGGGGGCAGGGTCATAAACATTTGACCCTCTGAGTGGCCTCTCATTTGTCTGTTCACTTATAATCCAGGTTCTGGAGGAGTTCAGAAGGGGCGTTCCTCCTACACCATCAACATCTACGCACTGCCAGTCATCCGATACCTGGCTGGGATCATAAGCTGGCCAAAGGAGGAGGTAGAAGCCACCGATATCAAGACAAGAAAGCTCCTCACCATGCATGGAGGGTTCCACCCCAAGTCCAGCAGCCTGAGGCTATACACTAAGCGGAAAGTGGGAAGCCGAGGACTAAAGAGCATCAGAGCCACAGTCTAGGGTGAAACATCCAAAATCCAGGAGTACATCAAGAAGATGGCCCCAAAGGATGAGCTGCTAAGTGAATGCCTCAGACAACAGAAACCTGATGGGAGCAAAAAGGTGGAGGAGCAAACAACATGAAGGGACAAGCCCCTACATGGTGCATATCACCATCAGATAGAGAAAGTGGCTGATATCAAGACCTACCAGTGGCTGGATAATGCTGGACTGACAGATAGCATGGAGTCACTAATCATCGCAGCACAAGAACAGGCCCTCAGCAAAAGGACCAGAGAGGCCAGGGTCTACCACAGTAGATCAGACCCAAGGTGCAGGCTGTGCAAAGATGCCTCTGAGATGGTCCAGCACATAGTGGCAGGGTATACAATTCAAGCAGGATCAGCGTACATGGAGAGGCACAACCAAGTGCCTGGAATAGTGTACAGGAACATCTGTACCCAGTATCGACTCGAGGTACCCAAATCCCAATGGGACTCACCACCGAAGGTGGTTGAGAACAACAGGGCTGAGATCCTGTGGGACTTCAGTTTCCAGACTGACAAACAGCTGCTGGCTAACCTTCCAGACATAGTGGTGGTTGACAAACACCAGGAGAGGGCAGTGGTGGTAGATGTGGCAATACCAGCCAACAGCAACATCAGTAAGAAAGAACACGAAAAGGTGGAGAAGTATCAATGGTTGAAAGAACAGCTGGAACTAGGCTGACCAAACGTCCTCTTTTGCCCGGACATGTCCACTTTTCACGTCCCGTCCGGGGCGTCCAGGGGGGTTTTATAAACTGATGATAGCGTCCGGTTTTCCGTGTGTTTGTGTGTGTGTGTTAGAGTGCGGCACGGGCCGTGTATTTCTGTCCGAACCCGAACCAAAGCACTGAGTTTGTGTCACACAGTGAGTTTGTGTCACACAGTGGTTACAGGCTATTTAACAGGCCGGGCATGCGCCGTGGATGCTACACAAGAGGGAGACCTCCGTGTTTGAGACGGGAGCGGAAGGCGGGAGGTCCGACGCTTCTAGCGAGAGGAGAGGGAGAAATAAAACAAAATAAGACAAAATAGGAAAAACCTGTCTCCCTCTTTTATTTTATTTTCAGCGTTTAATCAAGGCGGAGGCGGGCGGCTGGAGGTCCGAGACTTCCAGCAAGGAGAGAGGTAGAAACAAACAGCCAATGTGTGTCTGTGTGTGTTATGTTCAGGTGTTGTCACGTAAATAGCAGTCCCAAAGCAATAAACAGGACAGACAATAGGATTTTATTTACTTTTACACTACATTTTCACTGAAAGCTGACCGAATCTGACCCGAGCACGAATACAATTTATAGCTACATTTTTGACCAAACCCGGCCCAACCCGTCGGGTACCGTCGGGCTCGGATTGCCACACTCTAGTGCGTGTGTGTGTGTCCCCTATTGGGGCCTATCTGAATTTCTGTCTTTGAGAGATATTATTTTGTAATATAACTGAATTTTCTATCCATACATATAAATTTTAAATATATAAAAATTATAAGGCATCTTTGAGTAAACTGCGAGTATCATTTAAGTAGGCTATGTCGTGGCTGGCCGAGTGTCCTCTTTTTTGGAAATCAAAATATGGTCACCCTAGCTGGAACAGATGTGGAAGGTCAAAATTGACATGGTCCCCGTGGTAGTAGGAGCACTCAGGGCAGTGACCCCCAAACTGGGAGAGTGGCTCTGGCAGATTCCAGGGACAACATCTGAAGCCTCAGTCCAGAAGTGTGCAGTCCTGGGAACAGCTAAGATACTGCGCAGAATTCTCAAACTCCAAGGCCTCTGGTAGCTTAGCAAGCTTGAGGATTACACAGGTACCACCCTAAGAGGTTGAGAGGGTGATTTTTTTAAATATATATATATATATATATATATCAGCTGATTATGGCTGTTGGCTCTTCCAGTTCAAATTTTGCCACCATCTCTATCAGCCAATCATGCTGCTTTCAAACTTTAAAGTCTGTTGTCTTCTCTCCTGCTGTCAGCTGTAACTTAAGGTGTAATCGTCATGCCCTCCTCCACCTCCAGAGCAACCTCCAAATGAAAGTCCACTTCTCATCACATCCACAGCCTCAGCTCTCTCTTCATCTTACCACCACCACCACCACCACCACGATCGTCTAGACCAGGGGCCAACTGGCCCCACCAAGAGGCCCAATCCAGCCCACTAGAGGACTTTGCACACCTGATATTGATGCACTTGTGAAGGCTGAGAGACAGGAGCAATTTAAACAGTGAGTAGGTACTTCATGTAAAATGTTGCCTCAGAGGCTTTCCACTCAGACCAGAATACAGTTCTCTGAAATAACAGTGAATACTTACTGTGGTCATATTTAAAGATATTGAACATTCTGCAAAATATTGTCAATCAGCAGCTACAGTACAAAATAATCTCTATCAGACTTCTATTTTAAAACAACATAGGTGGAACCCTGTTGCTAAGGCACTGACATAACTTCAGACTATAAATGGTTTGTAAGGCAGGCGATGACTTAACCTGCTTCTTCAATAACCTCCACTTTAGAGGGAGTGGGGGGAAAAAAAGCATATGTAATGAAAGTGAGTTGTAGACTGATTGGATGTGGAATAACATACTGGTAAATTTTCACATATTTTTCTTAGGATATTGTGGACTGCTCATCATTTGTTTTGTAAATAGATGAATGTGTTTTAGGATGGCACGGTGGTGTGGTGGTTAGCACTCTCGCCTCACAGCAAGAGGGTTGCCGGTTCAATCCCTGGGATAGGCTCCAGCCCCCCCCCCACCCCCCACCCCCCACCCGCGACCCTCAAGAGGATGCCATTAGAAGATGAATGAATGTGTTTTAGAATGTACTTCTTTACACTACGGCTGCCTTCTGTTTGCTCATTGTATGCTTCTTCTTCCTGCTGCTATTGTTATTGCTCTGCCAGCTGCAGATTTGCACATTTGTTGTTTGTCTGTTTGTATGTTTGTTGTTTGTTGCATTGCTTGTTTTGTTTTTTGCTGATGTTGCATTGTCCGTCCTGCTGCATGTGTGCGCTATTTTTGTTGTTGCTATGCTGCGTGATGCTGCTCTCTGTTAGCCATTTTATGCTGTTTGGCTTTTATGTGGTGCACGTTGTATGTGTTGCTGTTTCTTTTATCTTTTGATACCCCTCTAATCCCTGTCCCCTTCTCCTCAAGAGGCTCTTGCCTTTTGCCAGGCCGCCATTGTAAATAAGAATTTGTTCTTAATGACTTGCCTGGTTAAATAAAGGTTACTCAGAATGAGCCTCTCCTGATTGAAATAAATTTACATAAAGGTAGGCAGGTTGCATAACAGGGTCAACTGTCTTTAAGCACTGCTGTTTGTGCACATCTTCCTACTGTCTTGTAGATGATCAAATTACTAACTTCTCAAACTAGTGCAAGATGTTCATAATGTTTCTATCAATCTTTGAAGATGTGTAATGCATTGTGAGAAGTAGGGAGTGCCTTGCTAATTTAAAGGTTCAGTGTGTAGGATTTAGGGGGATATTTAGATCCTTTTACTGTTAGTAAACACTATAACGTTTTTTGGTGGGCAGGGCAGACATTAACTAGCACTAGCTAAAAGGTTCTGTTGGCTTGTTTTCGAGAATGGAGGAAGATGATATGCGTCTCTCTGAATAGGATGCGTATTCATTCGCACTCTGGCACAAACTGGACCATTTGTAAATTCAGAGCACTGTTGGAATGAATCGTTCTGTTATCCAGAGCACTGCACTCTTGGAGTGGCAGAGCGCACTCTGGGCATTCTGTCTGGGGAGACGGCACAGCAGAGCACCGAGTTGAGTGAATGCGTGATTAACTTAATCATTTGTTGATTCATGTAGAAATATAATGCCCCCTTTCTTAGATCAACAGGGCTCACATTATAGTGCTCTTATGGTGCGTTCATAAATTGAGATTGAATTTATGAATGCATCATGTCAGACCACTCACTCTCCGGGATGGCAAGTATTACTTGAATAAGTAACCACTGACCTACAGGACGAGACTGGCTGACCCGTACCCTCTCATTCACTGGATGGATAATTTGACAGGATTGTCAAAGGGGGGATGGTTAGCGAAGCTAATGTTAGCTAATACACTAAAAAAATAGCAATGTGGAGAAATCCAATATTCCTCTTAATGACGTATGCTTTCTTTAGTATATAATCACCTTAAAGTAGGAATGGTTGTGTTTTGGTTACCTGAAAGAAGCCATTTATATGTACATAGTAAGTGGGTCCTCTTCTGTTGCCAAGTTGCAATTTGATTGCCATGTTTCTACAGTGGCCCAGAATGGACAAACCAAACACTGACTCTAGATAGGGCCATTTGTGTTTTAATGCCTGCCGCCATAGATAGCAGCCCCTCCACAATGAGTAGTTTAAAAAAAAGGCCAGTTTTTTAATTTGAAACTGCTTTATTCAGTCTTTTTACCAATTTAAAGTACCGGGTCTGTTGGTTTTGGAGAGGAAGAGACCTCTCTGGATAATTTGTCCCATGTTGAAAACCTCCTGAATGTCTGGATCAGAAATTAAGTAAGCACCCATTGCAGGTGCTGGGTGAGCGGACTGTCTGCACTGTGCCAAACAGCATAGAAGAAACAATATCCCTTTTTACACTGCCAGATTTTCTGCGAATGTTGGGCCATTTTGCTGGCAAGCTGCAAGCGTTTAGACACACAGAGTCAGATTGGCGAGTTGATCCGAGGTGCCTAATTTTCCGCCTCGTAGGGTAGTCATATTGGCGGAACCCTTTTAGTTTAAAAAGAATGAGGCAGCCTTCCGCGACAGGAGGGGCTGTTGAAGACTTGTGGGAGGAGCTGTTGATGACACCGCACATGCGACCCACTGGCGGTGGACTAACAGGAAACAGCTGATAGCAGGAATTAGCGAGCAGCTAGTAGCAAGATGGAAACGCAAACCTGTCAGACACTGTAAAGATGAGCAACTGGGGAGACAAGGAATTGTGCGCACCTCTCCTCGCAAATGAAGAGGCCATTAACCATCAGATGACGGGGATGGTGAAGAACGGGCCGACTTATGAGAGAATCGCCGAAGGACTGACTAGCCGCGGCTTCCCTCCCAGGTCATTGTTTACATCACATGCTGAGCTACACGTTTTGTTACTTGCTCACGCCCCCCGTTGCCCTGAAAAAGGCGCATTCTGCATAAACAAAATTAGGTAGGTGGCATTTTGTCACACTCCCCGATTTTGTTTTTATACTGCCAATGCTGGAAAAAGACTGATTGGGCTTTCCTGCAAATTTGCACAATTCCTATCTGAAAAGGGCTAGTGACTGGTAATGTGAACTGCTTGCAGTGTTTTTACCGGTTTCAATCACGTGGTCTGTTTGTTTTGGGGAGGAAGAGATCTCTGTGGATAATTCAGCTCTTGGTGAAAATCTTCTGAACTATGAACACCAAAGAAACTCTAATCAAACAGTTTCTAAAAGTTTCAGATGCCTGAAATCTGCAATACCTACCGTTAAACACCAATAAATCTCCTTAGATTTTACACACTGCTCCTTTAAGTGCCATGTCAGTCTGAATGATTTCTGGTTTATTTGCAAAAAGCTAGTTTGAACAGGAAATGGCCTCAACTGTTCTGGACCAACTGAACTAATCTACAGGTGTGAAGCCTTACAGTTTTACCGGCAGTATAATGTAGTTTGCAGGGATGGAAGTAACGAGTTACAAATACTCACGTTACTGTAATTAAGTAGATTTTTTGGGTACTTGTACTTTTATGAGTATTTCTTTCAAGTGTGTAATTTTACTCATACTTGAGTACAATTTACACCATGTAATCTACTTTGCTACTTTTAAAATCAGAAGTCGCTGCTGAGTACGCCCACAATTAATATTCAAACCTTTCATCTGCATCTTTATAGCCAATAAGGCTGTCCGATCATGAACACGCCAATTAATCTATGATGTAAGGAAAGGACAACTCCGCTGCAGCAGGCACAGGTGTCTGGCGGTAACATACCTACACAGCGGAGTAGAGACTAATTTATGGACTAAAGATTTGGAGACAAAGAAGCCAAGGGTGAGTGTCCATATGCTCCGCGCAAATCCTGTGAGCTCCGCACCGTAACATAACGGCTTACCGGTGACAGAGAAGTCCGACTCCAAGTCCAGTAATTTCCTCTTTCATCAGTAGTACCTGGACAACCGAGCCGTGGCGGCACACAGGTATATGGCGTGTCAGAGGAGAAATGAGCCGTTCACATTTCTGTCTCTGTGGCAGGTAACGGTCCACAAACCTCACCACACTTTAGGGACTGTTCTTTACTTATGAAGAGACTGTCAGGGGAGGAGGGTGGCTGGTTGATTTTTATTTTATTTATTTATTTTATTTCAATCCCCCCTATGTTAATAATAATACATTTTATTTAAAAGCGCCTTTCTCAACACTCAAGGACACTTTACAGAGCATTAAAAACACAATTAAAGTCATAATTAAAATAAATAAAAACAACAGACAAGAGTGACAGAAAGAAAAATGGATGTGGGCACTTATTGATGCTGTTTTTGCAGTATGAATAAGTCAATAAGTCAATAAGTAATGTATTCCATTGAAATATCAGTGATGTATTATAGAAAAGTGATTTATCTTTTTATAAATGACAAAAGGCACATCTGCCTCATTTTTGTTGTGGTATCATGATACTACTCAGAACCGTGATACTTTCACTGGTATCGTACCGTGGGTCCCAATATTGGTACCGTGACAACACTAGATGTCACAACCATTCCATTCGGAGTCGTGCAATGAAGCGGCTCGGGTGCTACTTAAAAAAGTGTTCCCCCACTTCTGGGAGTGGGGGAACACTGCTCTCTCAGAGGCCCAAAGTGTTCCCCTACTTCTAATTTTACAAATTAAGCACTGGTTATTAGTTTGGCTAAGATAAGTCTGCAAAGATATTGTCACTGCCATTGGTTTGCCTGATATTAAAATAAGACGGAGCTAGCTAACATGTGCGCGTGCCTGCATGCATAATTGAGCTACAATTCTTAGAAATGTTCTAGCTTAATATTTGGACAACCACCATCATTACAATAAATTAAATCTGTAGTCATTTAATACTCACAGGCCTACATTCAGCAGGCCTATATTTTGTGCTAGAGTGACACTATGTTATATGAAACATTAACCATGAAAATTAACCATGTCATGTTAGCTTTAGGCTAACGTTTAGCATGGAAAACAGCGCACGAGCAAGGGGTCCCTCTTAGTTCAAGATACCTGAATGAAAATGTTTTCGTATAAGCGTAAGCGTTGCCCCTTTACAGACACATCCACTTCACTCTAATCCCTTGCAGTTTTGTGCAAAACCCACGCGGTTATTTTGAGTGTGGTATTTATGTAATTTCGCCTATTCTATTTTATTGTTCCTGCATATTGGGGTCCTTAAACAGTATTACAGTTGGATAATTTGGGGCTGACTTGAAAGCTGTGACTCTTGTGGAGTCAGTGAGCCCCTTGTATTCATGCGTGTACCATGTGTTTACACTCTTGCCTCATAATAGTCATATCATTGCAGTAATTTCACTGTATATGGTGAGCTGTTTTTGATAGTTTATACAGGTGAATCCAATTGAATGCCTGCTATTGACGACGCAATAAAACATCCATCAGTTAAAAGTAATTAATACTCTGAGTAGTTTTTGAGAAGAGTACTTTGTACTTTTACTTAAGTATTTTTTAAACAGTAGTACTTTTACTTGTAATTGAGTACAATTTAAGCAATGTAACAGTACTTGTACTTGAGTACAAATTTTCAGTACTCTTTCCACCTCTGGTAGTTTGTGTGGAAGGAGCTGCTGCCAGGGCTGAATGATGATGCTTTTCTTTCACCTTTATTTCCACAGTTTCACAGCACAGGTAGTGCCAGTAAAATGATTTGTAGGTAAGTCCAAGGGATGTTATTACCAAGCTCAACTTGTTTGCGGTCATGAAACTACCGCTCACACTCGTCATGCAGTTTCGGTGAGTCAGCCCACCACAGGAAGGATGTTACCAACAGAAGATTAAGTGTAGCATTGGTTTTATTTCACAAACAAACCAAAAAGCTCCTTGCTATCAGCAGAATGCCACTGTCATTTCTGTCCCATCTCTACTGGCCTTGACGTCTGCCCTGTGACAGGCTCAGTTTACAAAGAAAGATTTCTTGACACTTGGCAATCAATTAGTTACAAATGACAACCTGTAATGTTGATGCCACAGACACTTTGTTGAGAGCCGAGCTTTTTTGGTTAGGGACACTCTGATCACACTCATATTTCTACACGGGGCCCCATTCACAAAAGGGAAAAATGATAGCCAGTTAATGATATCAGTGTCATGAAGTTCACTAAACTATCAATTTGGAATTTAGATTAATAATTAAATTAATAACTGAAGGATTTCTGATTTCTTGACATAGCAGAGGATGACTATTCATTCACTCTTGTGCAATATTAAACAGACAGCAGTCAGATTCCAAATGTATTTATTCATCACAAAAGCAAAGCAACAAAACAAAATTGCAAAAATTCTAACTGACTAACTTACAAACTAACTATATACAAGCATGGGTGTGTATATGTGTGTAAGAGAGAGAGAGAGAGAGGGAGAGGGAGAGAGATGAAAGGTGTGTGTGTGAAACAAAGACAAAACAAAATTGCTGACAACAGAAAACTACAAGATGGCTAAATTAAAGATGGCTTCAGATCGGGGGAGGTTTGTTTGACCGTGTGATCAGGACAAAGACTAAGGAAAAGCATTAGCAAACTAACATCACCTAGCTTAGGTGAAGCCAACTAAGCAATGACCTAACTGCAAAAAACTGCAATCACAACCACGACTCAGTAAACAGCAATAAATCACAATTGACAAAGTTAAACAGTCTTGCTTGGCCTGTACAACTGTAATAATGCTATGCGCAGTTTTTATATTACCAGTCCTCAAATGGATGGAGGGGACTGTTGCTTTGTGGCGTGCTGCTTTTATGAGCCAGCAGATGAAGGCTTAAAAGAACTGTGGTGCCAGAAGCAGTCTTTGCTGTGTCCTTGTTCCAAAGGTGCAGATCCGAGGATCCGTGTCCTTGCAGGGTTAGACGTTGAGGTTCTAACTAGACTTGATTCTCCTCGTTGATGGAAAGTTAGTTGACAACCTTGTGTTTGGCACATTAATTTCTCTGGTCTCCAGGTTTTGCTCCTGCTGTGGGCAAGCAGCAGTGAGAGAATGAGGGAAGGGCGTAGCAGGCCCCTGTGTGTGATGTACTACCTCTGCAGAGGTTTGAGAGTGGTGAGCCTGTCAGATGCTCAGGAGAAAGAGCATCAAGAGTCTAGGTGCAAGAGCCGGTCAGCGGCTCAAGAGAAAAGAGCAGCCAGAGTCTGAGAGCAAGTGTCCCCTTCAATAGTTAGGAGCAAGAGCAGCAAGAGAGTAGAGGATTCTCCTTTAATTTGCCTGGTGACATCACAGAGTGACATGCCACTGTGTCAGTAGTGCCCTATCAGGTTTGAAGGCTGGTATCTCACTTAGGTGTGAGAATGAGGCATCCTGTGGAGAAATGGCTGTTCTTTGTCTGAAGAACAAAGAACATTGGTCTCTGCCACCATTTCAAATGGCAAGGCCCAGAGAAGAAGCCTTCACATATCCAGTTTAGATTTTAACAAATAACAAATCATCTGTGGTCCAGTGAAGTGAAGCTGAGCTGATCATGTCATGTGTGATTTTGCATACATTTGCCATGTCATGATGTTCTTTATATCAATGGCAGAAAAAGAAAACATTTTATAATGGTTTCAATACTGGCCTAATGCTACCACATATCTCTGTTTGCTAATGTGGTGGGGAATACTCCCCTAGTGTTGGTATGTGTGTGTGTGGCGATTGTGAACACAGCCTGAGGCTGACTCCTTCCCCCAACCAAGTCCCTAATCAGGCCAGGCTATATGAGGCACCTGTGTGCCATTGTTCAGTCAGTTGGTCGTCTGCTCTGTCCCTGCTGTGGCTGGTGTCCTGTGCCTCAGGTATGATTAGTAAAGAAACCCTCATAATTTCCATGTTAAGTGGCATTTTTCTTTTAAAGGTTGATTTGTTTGTGTTTAGACTGCCCTTAAAGTGACTTAATGCCCTAGCTAGAGGTGGTGAGTAGGTGCACAGTTTTAATAATGCAATTTGGGCCTGGTTAATAGTTTGTTCCTTCTTCCAGGTTCTCCTGCCCTACCTACTGCTGCTTTGTCCCCTTTTGTGTTCCTTAATCGAGTCCCTTTAGTTACCTTATTTTTTCATTTTGTTAAGGTTTAATTTAGTGGGTTTTCTTTGATTTTCTTTAAGGTTCAGTTTCCTGGGTTATCCTCTTTAAATATCTGTCACAATCAAATGGGATAGATAGATAGATAGATAGATAGATAGATAGATGCAACTTTATTGATCCCGAAGGAAATTAAATGGTGATCTGCTCATACACACACACACACACACATAAACATACATCAATAGAAGAAATCCAATAAATAGGTTAGTAAAATAAAATAATTAAAAATGTGACATTAAAAATCCATAAAGTGTTGTAGTGCTGTTATTCACAGTCAATCAGTCAATCAGTGCCTCTCATCATCTCCCTCCCTCCCCCCTCCCTGCAAGAGAGTTGTGCAGTCTAATTGCACGGGGGACAAAAGACTTCCATAGTCTGTCAGTGGAGCAGCTCTGGGACAGCAATCTATTGCTGAATGTGCTCCTTTTTAGTGTGAAGGCAGAGTGCAGAGGGTGATTGGTGTTGTCCAAGATTGCCCTGAATCTGGACAGTGTTCTCTGCTCTGTCACTGTCTCCACAGAGTCCAGCTTCAGCCCCACCACAGAGCCTGCCTTTTTAATGATTTTATTCAGCCGGTGAATGTTCCTCTTGCTGGTATTGCTCCCCCAGCAGACCACAGCATAGAGGAGCACGCTGGCAACCACCGACTGATAAAACATCTGAAGCAGCTTTGCGCAGATGTTGCATGATGCCAGTCTCCTCAGGAAGTACAGCCTGGTTTGCCCCTTCTTGTAGAGGGGGTCGGTGTTCTGAGCCCAGTCCAGATTATTGTCCAGTAGGAGCCCGAGGTACTTATAGGAGGTGACTGTCTCCACCACCATCCCTCCTATGCAGATTGGTTGTGGGGGAGTGGGCTGTCTCCTGAAGTCCAGTACCATCTCCTTGGTTTTTGCTCTGTTCAGCTGGAGCTGGTTCCTCCCACACCAGCCTGCAAAGTCACTCACCAGTTTCCTGTATTCTCCCTCCTCATTCCCCCTAATACATGCTGTGATGACTATGTCATCCGAGAATTTCTGCACGTGACAGAACTCAGAATCATGGTGGAAATCAGCTGTATATAGAGTGAAGAGGAGGGGGGACAGCACAGTACCTTGCAGGGCTCCTGTACTGCAAGTCAGGGTACTGGATACATTACCACCCATCCTGACAAACTGTGGTCTGTCTGTAAGATAGTCAGTAATCCAGGTCACGAGATGTGGCTCCACTTCCATGTTGGTCAGTTTTTCCTGCAACAAGGATGGCTGAATGGTATTAAATTAAATGGGAGAGAGTCCGGTGGAGAAGATACAGGACAGCATCCTCCACCCCTATCTTTTCCCTGTATGCAAATTGAAGTGGGTCCTGTGCATTTTGTACTTGCGGCTTAAGACAGTGCAGTACTAGCCTCTCCAAGGACTTCATTACCTGTGAGGTGAGGGCAACTGGCCTAAAGTCGTTGGGGTCATTGGGGTGCCTTTTTTTGGGAACAGGGATGATGCAATATGGAGGAGGGGCAGAAACCCTGGGGTGAGGATGGGGAGGGGTCGGATGGTAGAGGGGGACAGGGAGGAGAAGGGCTAGAAGGGGACAGAGAGACGGAGGGTCCCACTGGTGGATGGGAGGAGAGGTGAGATAGGGTTTGGGGGGGGGGGGGGGGGGTTGATAATCATCCAGCAGTTGATGGTCTGGTGCAGGTGGTGCAGGTGAGGCTGGAGTGGGGGAGGAGATGGCAGGCATAGAGTCAAACCTGTTGAAGAAGTTGTTTAGGTCATTTGCTCTCTCTATGCTTCCCCCAGTCGTTCCAGCCTCCTTTTTGCAGCCGGTAATGATCTTCATCCCATCCGATACCTCCCGGATGTTGTTCTCCCTCAGTTTCCCCTCCAGCCTCTTTCTGTATGACTACTTGGCTTCCTTCAGGCAGACTTTAAGCTCCCTCTGCACTCTTCTTAATTCCTCCAAGTCTCCATTTTTAAAGGCCCTCTTTTTCCTGTTCAAGACCATTTTCACCTCGCTGGTGATCCAGGGCTTGTTATTAGTATAACAACGTACAGTCTTGACAGCAACAGCCGTATCCATACAGAAAGTCATATAGTGAGTTAGGCAATGAGCTGCTCCCTCTATGTCCTCCTCGTGAGGGTCCAGCAGCACACTCCAGTCTGTACAGCTAAAACAGTCCCAACAACAACAAGTCTCTGTCAGTACAGTCAGACAGCTCTCCCGGTAAGTCCTCTGGCTACTGACCAGCGCGGACAGCTCGTCTGTCTTGTTTGTCAGGGCGTTCACATTCCCCATCAGCACCGAGGGAATTGGAGGCTTGTAGCGTTGCCTCTGTTGTTTCTTCGCCATAGCCTTAGCCTTTAGCATCGCCCCGGCATGGCAGCCGCGGTACTTCCTCCTCAGCTCACTTGGAATATGGTGGTTTATTCCAGCTTTGTTTTTCCGTAATTCCAGTAGCCTTGATCTCGAGTAAACTATCTTACTCGTGCCGACTGGTTTAATGTTAGTAGGAACAAGCATTCACACAGTTACACACACACAGAGCAGCAGACCGGCAGCCCTCCTGCAGTGGCGGCACCATACTACATAATACACAGTATCTTTTACATTGTTCATTGGTTTATTTCCTGGTTACTTTATTTCTTTGTTACTTTGTTTACTGATTTGGTTGGGTCCTTTGTTTACTTTACTGGGTTATTGTATCCAGTTATTTGAATACCTTAATTCATTTTGACTATTTTGATTACTTTATTCTATTACTTTATTACATTAATTGTTTAATTGATTACTGGGTTGCTGCATTGTATTTCCTTTGCCTGTTTATTTGGTTATTTGTTTCTGACCATTTTTTGTTTTTATTCTTTTTCTTTCAGGAGCAGAGTGCCATATTGTTGGGGGGGGGGGGGGGGGGGGGCTAAGCACTCATGCTGAGGTCCCTTCATTCTATGCATGTGAGTAAATGCACGGGGACACCCTAGACTGCACCATTTGTTTGCTGTGAGGATTGCTGTGAAGGTTGCTGTTAGGTTTGCTGTGTTGCACCTGAGGTGAGTAGTGGTAGCACCCTGGACACTCCTCCGTGTAGCCTGCCTCTCCACATGTGGCCTCTGCTTAGTTTTCTTTAGTTAAGTTGGTTTGGGTTCTTGTACAGACTTTTTCACAACTTAACTTTGATAACTTTGATATTGGGGCCTTATTTTAGTGAACTGTAATAAGAGTATTTTATCTCCCTTACCAACTTTAAGTATTTTCCTTTGTTCATTTACATTCCTTATGATTACTACAATAAAAACATTTGAGTTATTTGGAAAAATCACGTCTCTGACTCTTGAGTAACGTTCCTGTGTGCCTCCTTATCCATTCCTTCAACATTATTCAAGTTCTAAATAGTATTTCCTGGGGTGTAAGTCCCCAAGTGGCGTTGTCCGGCTTTATTCTAATCCTCCCTGTAGTGCCCCTCGTCACACTAACTTGTTAGCCAATAATTCTATGTTTACTTCAAGCAAACATAGCATTTATTATGTTTTATGTCCAACTGATGTATTTATCCTGTAATCAATCCTGAGCTGTTAGGTGCTCCTCCATATTCACCATCGACTTGATACCATACGTGCTGACGTATTGCGGTAAGCGTGTTGTGTCATTTCCGGTGTTTTCTGTGACAGCGTCTCTGTGCTGCTCTAGTGAATTCTACTAGCCTGCTTTCTGCTTTTCTCACCTCAGTTTCTTAACATCTAATTCAAGTCTTAACCCACACTAGTTCTGTTTAAGCACTTAAAGCTCTCCTCCTTTTACGATTTTCTTGCTAATCTCTTAGTTGTTGTTTGCACGTTACTAGCCCTATTAGCTACATTAGGTTAATAGCTAGCGATGGCTTCTCCCTCTGCTCTTTCTTGCTCGGTGTGCCAGATGTTCAGTTATGCCTCTGCCTCCTTTAGTGACAGTGGTAACTGTAACAAGTGTAGTTTATTTGCTGCGTTGGAGGCGAGGCTCAGTGAATTAGAAGCGCAGCTCTGCACCATGGAAAATCACTCGGTAGCTGCGGTAGCTAGCCAGCCTCCTGTAGCTGGCAAATTTTATGAGTAATTCAAAACCGTGACAACCCAGAGTTGAGATCAGGACTCAGAGTCGCAGTCTTATACGCTTCTCTGAGCTTCTAGTGCAGTTACCCACCCATAGTTTTATACAAACGGTGTCTGTCCCCCGACCACCTAAATTATCTAAATCTAAAATCAAACAAAGAGGAGTTGTGCATAATAACCTCATAAAAATTAAAACCTCTTCTGTGACAAAAAGACAAAACAGGAGAATTAAATGCGGACTGTTAAATATCAGGTCTCTATCATTGAAAGCAGTGTTAGTAAACAAATTAATATCAGAAAATCATATTGATTTACTCAGTCTCACTGAAACCTGGCTGTGTCAAGATGAATATGTTAGTCTAAATGAGTCCACTCCTCCCACTCATAATAATACCCACATTCCTCAAGGCAGCGGCCGAGGGGGAGTTGCAGCCATTTTTAACTCTAGTCTGTTAATTAGCCCTAAACCTAAACTAGATTATAATTCATTTGAAACTCTTGTTCTTAGTCTTTTACATCCGACCTGGAAAACCTCACAGCCACTTTTATTTGTTATAGTGTACCGTGCTCCTGGCCCATATTCTGAATTTGTATCTGAATTCTCAGAGTTTTTATCCAGTCTAGTTCTTAAATCAGATAAAGTTATTATTGTAGGCGATTTTAACAATCATGGTGACATTGATAATGACTCCCTGGCTATTGCGTTTATCTCATTATTAGACTCCATGGGCTTCAGTCAGGGTGTACATAAACCCACTCACTGTTTTAACCATACCCTCGATCTAGTTCTGATGTATGGAATTGAAACTGATAACTTAACAGTCTATCCGCAGAACCCCTCGCTATCAGATAATTATTTAATAACTTTTGATTTCTTTTTACTCGATTATACGCCACTCAGCAACAGTTACTATAGGTGTTTATCAGATAGTGCTGTCGCAAAATTTAAGGAAATGATTCCTCCGTCATTAAATTTAATACCATGTCCTTCAGTAACAGAGATTTCACTTTAACCTCTCCTGAAATGATCATCTTGTCGATAGCGCTGTAGACTTGCTGCAAACAACACTTGACTCTGTAGCTCCTCTTAAAAAGAAGTTAACAAAGCAAAGAAATTTCGCTCCTTGGTATAATTCTCAAACCCGTAAGTTAAAACAAATATCGTGAAAATTTGAAAGAAATTGGCGATTAACCAAACTGGAAGAATCTCGTTTAATCTGGGCAGACAGTCTCAAAATGTGTAAGAGGGGCCTCCGCAATGCCAGAACAAACTATTACTCAGCATTAATAGAAGAAAACAAGAATAACCCCAGGTTTCTTTTCAGCACTGTAGCCAGGCTGACTGAGAGTCACAGCTCTATTGAGCCTTGTATTCCTTTAGCCCTTAGCAGTAATGATTTTATGAGATTTTTTAATGACAAAACTTTAACTATTAGAGGCAAAATTCATGACCTCCTTTCCTCAAATAGTACCTATCTGCCCTCAAACACAGCTGTAAAACCTAATATATATTTAGATTGCTTCTCCCCAATTTCTCTTCAAGAATTGACCGTAGTGATTTCTTCATCTAAATCATCAACGTGTTTCTTAGACCCCATCCCAACTAGGGTACTTAAGGAAGTCTTACCTTTACTTAACACTCATATAGTAAATATGATAAATATATCATTATAAACAGGCTTTAAGGTAGCTGTAATTAAACCTCTCCTAAAAAAGCCCACCCTGGATCCAGAGGTGTTAGCCAACTATAGACCAATATCTAATCTTCCCTTTCTTTCAAAGATCCTTGGGAAAGTAGTCGCAGACCAGCTGTGTGATTTTCTCCATGATAGTAATTTATTTGAGGAATTTCAGTCAGGATTTAGAGTGCATCATAGCACTGAGACAGCACTAGTTAAAATTACAAATCATCTTCTAATTGCTTCAGACAAAGGACTCGTCTCTGTACTTGTTTTATTAGATTTTAGTGCGGTGATTGACACAATTGACCATCAAATTCTGCTACAGAGACTGGAATATTTAATTGGCCTAAAAGGTTCTGCACTAAGCTGGTTTAAATTGTATTTATCTGATCATTTTCAGTTTGTTGACGTTCATAATGAATCATCCTTACGTACTAAATTTGTTTTGGAGTTCTGCAAGGTTCTGTGCTTGGACCAATCCTATTTACTCTATATATGCTTCCTTTAGGTAACATCATTAGAAATCACTCTGTAAATTTCCATTGTTATGCGGATGATACACAGTTGTATTCATCGATGAAGCCAGAAAAAGTAATCAATTAACTAAACTTCATAATTGCCTTAAAGACATAAAAACCTGGATGAACACCAATTTCCTGATGTTAAATTCAGACAAAACTGAAGTTATTGTTCTTGGCCCCAAACAACTCAGAGGCTCTTTATCTGATGACATAGTTTCTCTAGATGGCATTGCTCTGGCCTCTAGCACTACCGTAAGAAACCTCGGAGTAATAGTTGACCAAGATTTGTCCTTTAATTCTCATTTAAAAGAAACCTCACGGACTGCATTTTTTCATCTGCGTAATATTGCGAAAATTAGGTCCATCCTGACCCGAAAAAATGCAGAAAAATTGGTCCACGCTTTTGTTACCTCTAGCCTGGATTATTGTAACTCTCTATTATCAAGTAGCTCTAGTAAGTCCTTAAAAACTCTTCGGCTAATTCAGAATGCAGTGGCACGTGTACTAACAGGAACTAAGAAACAAGATCATATTTCTCCTGTTTTAGCTTCTCTGCACTGGCTCCCTGTAAAATCCAGAATTGAATTTAAAATCCTACTGTTAACTTATAAAGCTCTAAATGGTCAAGCTCCGTCATATCTTAGAGAGCTCATAGTGCTATATTATCCCACCAGAACACTGCGCTCCGAGAATGCAGGGTTACTCGTGGTCCCTAAAGTCTCCAAAAGTAGATCAGGAGCCAGAGCCTTCAGTTATCAATCAATCAATCAATCAATTTTATTTATAAAGCCCAATATCACAAATCACAATTTGCCTCACAGGGCTTTACAGCATACAACATCCCTCTGTCCTTAAGACCCTCACAGCGGATAAGGAAAAACTCCCCAAAAAAACCCCTTTAACGGGGAAAAAAAATGGTAGAAACCTCAGGAAGAGCAACTGAGGAGGGATCCCTCTTCCAGGACGGACAGACGTGCAATAGATGTCGTACAGAACAGATCAGCATAATAAATTAACAGTAATCCATATGACACAGAGAGAGAGAGAGAGAGAGAGAGAGAGAGATGCAGGTAATGACAGTAGCTTACAACAACATTAATGAAAGTAATAATATTATAGTTATAGTTCTGGTTACTGCGGTACAATATGTTGAAAGTATGTATTAATATCTGGCAGTATACATGTGTGACAATAATCATATGTGTATAATAACAGAAGAAGTATGACTAATGACTAATGATGGCAGCAGCAGCAGGAGGCATCTGGCGGGACCACGGCAGCAGCACAACCACACACATCACACTGTCCAGGCACCGCTGTGATATGAGTTAATCTGAGAGACAGTGGAGCACAAAGGCTCCGGAGAAGAAGCCGAGTTAGTGACATCCAGAATGGCCGGGTTAGCTAGATGCAGTAATAGGATACGAGAGAGAGAGAGAGAAGGAGAGAAGGGGCCCGGTGTATTATAGAGGGGTCCTCCGGCAGACTAGGCCTAAGTCAGCCTCACTAAGGGCTGGTACAGGACAAGCCTGAGCCAGCCCTAACTATAAGCTTTATCAAAGAGGAAAGTCTTAAGTCTAGTCTTAAATGTGGAGACGGTGTCTGCCTCCCGGACCGTAACAGGAAGATGATTCCACAGGAGAGGAGCCTGATAGCTAAAGGCTCTGGCTCCTGATCTACTTTTGGAGACTTTAGGGACCACGAGTAACCCTACGTTCTCAGAGCGCAGTGTTCTGGTGGGATAATATGGCACTATGAGCTCTCTAAGATATGACGGAGCTTGACCATTTAGAGCTTTATAAGTTAACAGTAGGATTTTAAATTCAATTCTGGATTTTACAGGGAGCCAGTGCAGAGAAGCTAAAACAGGAGAGATATGATCGCGTTTATTAGTTCCTGTTAGTACACGTGCTGCTGCATTCTGAATTAGCTGGAGAGTTTTTAAGGACTTACTAGAGCTACCTGATAATAGAGAGTTACAGTAATCCAGCCTTGAGGTAACAAAAGCGTGGACCAATTTTTCTGCATTTTTTCGGGTCAGGATAGGCCTAATTTTCGCAATATTACTGCCTCTCGCCCGATGTAGCTGGGATAGGCTCCAGCCCCCCCGCGACCCTCAAGAGGATGAAGCGGTTAGAAGATGAATGAATGAATGAATGAATGAGAATTAAAAGACAAATCTTGATCAAATATTACTCCGAGGTTTCTTACGGTAGTGGCAGGGGCCAGAGCAATGCCATCTAGAGAAACTATGTCATCAGATAAAGAGTCTCTGAGTTGTTTGGGGCCAAGAACAATAACTTCAGTTTTGTCTGAATTTAACATCAGGAAATTGGTGCTCATCCAGGTTTTTATGTCTTTAAGGCAATTATGAAGTTTAGTTAATTGATTACTTTTTCTGGCTTCATCGATGAATACAACTGTGTATCATCCGCATAACAATGGAAATTTACAGAGTGATTTCTAATGATGTTACCTAAAGGAAGCATATATAGAGTAAATAGGATTGGTCCGAGCACAGAACCTTGCAGAACTCCAAAACAAATTTAGTACGTAAGGATGATTCATTATGAACGTCAACAAACTGAAAATGATCAGATAAATACAATTTAAACCAGCTTAGTGCAGAACCTTTTAGGCCAATTAAATATTCCAGTCTCTGTAGCAGAATTTGATGGTCAATTGTGTCAATTGCCGCACTAAGATCTAATAAAACAAGTACAGAGACGAGTCCTTTGTCTGAAGCAATCAGAAGGTCATTTGTAATTTTAACTAGAGCTGTCTCAGTGCTATGATGCACTCTAAATCCTGACTGAAATTCCTCAAATAAATTATTATCCTGGAGAAAATCACACAGCTGGTCTGCGACTACTTTCTCAAGGATCTTTGACATAAAGGGAAGATTAGATATTGGTCTATAGTTGGCTAACACCTCTGGATCCAGGGTGGGCTTTTTTAGGAGAGGTTTAATTACAGCTATCTTAAAAGACTGTGGTACATAGCCTGTTAATAAGGATATATTGATCATATCTAATATATGAGTGTTAACTAAAGGAAAGACCTCCTTAAGTAGCCTAGTTGGGATGGGGTCTAAGAGACACGTTGATGATTTGGATGAAGAAATCACTGCAGTCAATTCTTGAAGAGAAATTGGGGAGAAGCAATCTAAATATATATTAGATTTTACAGCTGTGTTTGAGGTTAGATAGGTACTGTCTGAGGACAGGAGGTCATGAATTTTGCCTCTAATAGTTAGAATTTTGTCATTTTGTCACAGGCTCCTCTCCTGTGGAATCATCTTCCTGTTACGGTCTGGGAGGCAGACACCGTCTCCGCATTTAAGACTAGACTTAAGACTTTCCTCTTTGATAAAGCTTATAGTTAGGGCTGGCTCAGGCTTGGCTTGTCTGCTGTCATTACCATATGTCCTGCATCTCTCTCTCTCTCTCTCTCTCTCTGTCTCATTGTGTCATACGGATTACTGTTAATTTATCATGTTGATCTGTTCTGTACGACATCTATTGCACGTCTGTCCGTCCTGGAAGACGGATCCCTCCTCAGTTGCTCTTCCTGAGGTTTCTACCGTTTTTTTCCCCCATTAAAGGGTTTTTTTTTGGGGGAGTTTTTCCTTATCCGCTGTGAGGGTCCTAAGGACAGAGGGATGTCGTATGCTGTAAAGCTCTGTGAGGCAAACTGTGATTTGTGATTGGGCTTTATAAATAAAATTGATTGACTGATTGATTGACCATTGTCCATCTGCTGCTGCTGGACAGGTAGGGTGTGTGGGTCATCTAGACAACCAACACAATGAGCTTCAAAGGCTAACACTTCGGTACAGCCATAGAATATATTATTTTGGAGGGCTGACTGTGCTTTATCAACAAACTAGCTGAAAATCACTCATTGTTCAAAGAAAGCTGGCAGGACTGGCCGAGTGGTGAAGGGAGAACACACAGAGAAGGATGTTTTATTTGTAGTTTACATAAAGCCAGCAAGCACATTAGGCTAATTTTGGTGAGGTTGTGGGAAAAGCTATTTACCAAAATGAAAACAAAACAAACAAACAAACAAAAGAAAAATACACAACCAAAATAAAAATAAACCCATAAAGTTTTTTAAAAGAACATTAAAAGATCCACTAAGTCAACAAGAGAAAACTTGGGCTACAAAGCCATTGGCAGCTAGCAGAAGTCTCCAGCAGGTCTGCACCGCAACTGAACCAACTTCCATATGACCTTGCCTTCCCCTTGAAAAGCCCAGGGGTGTTAATATAGACAGTACAGGCAGTGCGGTAGCTCTGGGGCTCATGGGATGGAGGGGTCTGATTGCTACCTGGAAATACGTCCGTGTTCAAAGAAGAACTCACATTAAATGAAAAACGGTGCGATTTTCTATCTATGACCTTAAAACTCAAAACCACATTTGTCCAGGTTTTGTTTTTGTATTATAGTATCCATCTATAGCAAAATGATATGCTTATTCTACATAAACTATATAATACTATGTATGATGCCCCTTCAAAAAAGTTACGTAAATGTCCCTACACACATAAATGTGCTCATAAAAACTCAAACTATAGAAAAAATTATAAATAATTTTTTTTAAATTTCTTTTTTAATTTAAATCAGCATCAGTCCTAAAAATACATATCAAATATTAGTGAAGTTTTATAATCTTTAACCCTTAAATTGCCAAGCTTTTGTCATGATGCAACTTCGTTTTATTGTCTAAAAAACACAATACATTTTTTTTCAATATACTTCATGCAAAGTTGATTATTTATGGTTTGATGATTGCAGCCTGCTATATGTGAAATATTAGCAGCGACATTTATTTATATGCATTTTTTTTTCAGTGTCACATTTCATAAACTACGCACACTAAAGCACCTTCACACATAATTGTGCTCATAAAAACTCAAGCTATAAAAAAAATCATTTTTTTTCCTTTTTTTTTATAATCTTTAGCCCTTAAAGAGGCAACAGATAGCATCTTTTCCTAAATATATCATTATGAAAATAATGTGGGTTGCACAGGGTAGTGGCCACAGTAAAATCAGACGATCAGCGTTTACATAGGTTACTTAGTGACTTTGCAATCTTTGTAATAAACTTCTGCCACTGGGGGCGAAATTTCACGGAAAAAAATCTGCTTTACAGCAGGAAACATGTCACGTATTGCAAAACTGGTCGGTCAGCCAATCAGGGACTGGAGCTGGTCCTTATGAGGAGTTGGGCATGAGATAGTTGAGTCACGAGCACAATGGCAGACGGACAAAGTTTGGAAACAAGTGAAAAATGGCCTAGCCAAAGAAAACAAGCTCCTCTGTCTGAGGAGGCAAAGAAGAGCTAAAAGGAGAGTGATAAAAGCAGTGGAATAACAAGAGTAATGGAGGGAGCTCCGTGACCAAAGAGGCTTCAAAACCGATGTCCAGCTAGCTTTCTTTCTAATGGATAAGTAAGTAACACGGCTAAATGTTAGCTAGACGAGAGAGGACTGTACTGTACTGGCTGCTAGTTTATTCCTAGCTGACCAGCATCGCAAATTGCTGCAACCAGGGACCGGGTCGTGAGAGTTGGTTGGCTGACATCCTCGTTGAAATTCTACGGCAGCCCTCGGACAGTGATACCCCCCTCCCTTCCTTCTGTTCTCTTCTCACGGAGGCAGCTATCGACGGATATCGCCCAGCTAAGTTACGCCCAGCTAAAGTGAACACTGGACTTTTCACTGCAACGGCCTTAGACTGAGGAGCATCAAAATCAGTTAACATTAGTCCACACAGCTCTCCCAAGCTGGCCTGGAGAGCAGGGAGATCATGTCGGTCACTGGCCATAAATGTGAGGGCAGCCTTCGCAGCTACTGGGCACCCAGCATCTCCAACTGGGAGAAGTGGAGTAAATATCAATACACTCTGCCAGCAATTTAATAATATTGATGCCAGTTGTAACATTTGAATGTTTTAGTAGTAAGCCATGTTCTAAGCGGCATAATGTATAGTGATCTGGTGACAGTTGAAAAATAACTCTGTTGCTCGTCAGGGTTCCATTCCCCCGTCAGGAGTTATTTCTGTATAACTGTCACCAGCTCACTATACATTATCCCTTACGTGTCTGCTGTTGTTTGTACTGATACTGTACATATTGATATAATTTACTGTGAGTTGTTTGTACTGATACTGTGCATTCTGGTATAATTATTTGCATTATTATTTGTTTTTTTTTCTTCAGATAAATCTGATAATTGTTGCTTGGTCTCCTTACTCATTTATTTAGTAGAGTGTCCACACACCTTCTCATTCTACATATACAAAGAGGTATACTGGTGGCTTTACAGCCTACATTTTATTGATTATCTCTGATCCCCACGGTCAATTTGGTCGTTGCGACAGTGCGAGCAACACCGCTGACACTAGGTGGCGCCAAGCTAAAAACCCCCGAATCATATCTGTTGACTCATAAAATTGCCAAGTTTTGGTCATGATGCAACTCTGTTTTATGGTCTAAAAAACACAATAAATGATTTTTTTTTTTAATATACTTCATGCAAAGTTGATTATTTATGGTTTGATGATTGCAGCCTGCTATATGTGAAATATTGGCAGCGACATTTATTTATATGCATTTTTAAATTTTTTTCCCCCAGTGTCACATTTCATAAACTACGCACACTAAAGCACCTTCACACATAAATGTGCTCATAAAGACTCAAGCTATAAAATTTATTTATTTTTTTAATTTTCTTTTTTAATTCTTTAAATCAGCACCAGTCCTAATCATACATATCAAATATTAGTGAAGTTTTATCATCTTTAATCCTTAAAGTGATTGTTCAGGTTTTTGGACATTAAGTTGTGTGAAACGCTGACCATCTGTAGCTCTGATGTGACCGTGTCACTACTGTCAACGAGCCTCCTGCTCTGAGAAATGGCTCGTAGCTTACCAGAGAAAAAGTGGTTCTGAAGATATAAGGGGGACACGTAACCAAAAGGTTTTAAGCTACAAAAAAGTATGCCTGTGTTTTGTTAGACTATTTCAATAATTTTAAAACATCCCTGCATTACGTCAGACCTTGCTATCAAATGGGACTATTTTCCGGCCAGTATCACTCCGCTGTGCAGGCCCGCAAGACAGCGTGCCAACAGAAATCAATTAGACAGTTCATCACCACGCCGTGCAGGTGCGCAGGATAGCAACAGCTAACGAAAACTTCATCGGCTGTTTCCAACAGAGAACCAGTAGGGTATTATTAGTGAGGAAAAAGATGTACTAGCCCTATATATACCTACTACTACAGCACGAACACCGGCTCAGGCTCACGACACACCCTCGTCAGCTGCTGTAGGTAAACAGAGGAATACCAAAATGGTGCGAACTTGTGATTTCCCCAGCTGTGGGAATAAAAACATTGGCGGCTCCCAATTCCATCGGTTTCCTGTTACAGATGTAACCCATAGGCAACTTTGGCTAACCCACCACCAGAACAAAGCAGAGACTGGCCGTAATCACATATGAATTCACATTTCTATGTGATTGATTACTCATGTCATGGATTTAGCAGTTAGCCTAATATAATAAACTAAATGCCGACGGTAAAACGAGGCCGCGTATAATGTACTCTCCACAACCCAACAGGCTATTAGTTCAATCAAACATTTTGTTTTACAGACAATCAGTTACAGACATCGTTATATAGACTGGTATTAGGTAATATACTAATAATAATAATAATAATGATAACTTTTATTTATATAGCACCTTTCAAAAGCATGTTACAAGGTGCTGTACAACAGAAATAAAAACAGGAATAAAAACATATCAAATACAATTGCCTGACAACAACAACAAAGAAAAAAAAAACATAATAAAACCGCCAAGAAATAAAATTGGAATTAAAATTTAGAAAAATTAAAATCATGCATCCTGAACAAGGTAATCATGCAACGATAATAAAACAAAATTAAGAGAAGGCCAATCGATAAAAGTGAGTCTTTAGAAGAGATTTAAAAGAAGTCACTGAGCTAGCCTGCCTGAGATCACCGGGCAGGGAGTTCCAAAGCTGTGGAGCGTGGACAGCGAAGGCCCGGTCACCTTTTGTAATGAGACGGGACCTCGGGACCTTAAGTAAAGCTGTGCCGGCGGATCTCAGACAGCGTTCGGGCTCGTAGGGTAAAAGCAGGTCACGGATATAGGCAGGAGCCTGACCATTCAGGGCTTTAAAAACAGTTAGTAAAATCTTAAAATCAATTCTAAAACTCACAGGCAGCCAGTGGAGAGCAGCAAGGGTTGGAGAGATATGGTCACTTCTCTTTGTACCTGTTAAAAGCCTGGCAGCAGCATTCTGAATAAGTTGCAATCTACGGATGTTTCCCTTGCTGATCCCAGAATACAGGGCATTACAGTAATCTAATCTTGAGAGAAGAGAGAGAAGAAGAGATAAAAGCATGGACAACCTTCTCCAAGTCAGTGGAAGAGAGGAAAGAACGGATTCTTGTTAGCTGTCTCAGCTGCCCATAACAGGATTGCACTACCTTGGTTACCTGTGAATCAAAAGATAGCTCTGAGTCAAACAAGACACCAAGATTGCGAGCTTCTTTCTGGAAACCAAGGCTAGAGGGGAGACTGTTGGGAATGCAGGTGCTGGAGGTAGATGGGGGGAAAAGGATAACCTCTGTTTTTGAATCATTTAGCTGGAGAAAGTTGTTGGACATCCATGTTTTTATATCTGCCAGGCATGAGAGAATATGGGAAACATCTGAAGAACCAGGTTTCAACGGTACATATAACTGTGTGTCATCTGCATATGAAATGAAAATTAATGTTGTGACTTTGAATGATTCTCCCCAGGGGTAACATGTAGATGGAAAAAAGGATGGGCCCCAGAATTGACCCCTGGGGGACCCCACAGAAAAGGGGAGCATGAGAGGAACAGGCATCACCAAGAGACACAGAGAAGGACCTATTTGATAGATAAGACTTGAACCACTCGAGCGCCACACCACTGATGCCAATAAGGTGTTCCAGACGGCTAATTAGGGTAACATGGTCCACCGTATCAAAGGCTGAGCTGAGATCAAGTAAAATTAAAAGTGAACAGAGCCCTGAGTCAGCCGCCAGCAACAAGTCATTTGTGACCTTGATAAGAGCAGTCTCAATACTGTGCTGGGAGCGAAAGCCTGATTGGAACTTCTCCAACAATTCATTGTTGTCTAAAAAGGCAATCAGCTGAGTAGAGACGACCTTTTCTAAAACCCTTGATAAAAATGGCAACTCGGAGATCGGTCTAAAATTATTCAAAACTGAGGCATCCAAAGTCGGGTTTTTTAAAAGGGCGTGTTTAAAACATGATGGAAAAGTGCCTGTGGACAGAGAGAGGTTAACAATGGCTAAAACATCAGGACCAACCATCTGAAACACAGTTTTTAAAAACCAAGTGGGCAAGCAATCTGAGAGGCAGGTGGAAGATTTTGATGCTGCAACTATGTGCTCCAGGGAGGACAGGGAAATTTTGTTAAAATGAGTTAAAGGAAAGTGGAGGTGTGAGTCTGTGTCAGCTTCTCTAAAAACAGTGCCAAACTGCTGTCGGATCTGCACGATCTTATTTACAAAATGAAGAAGAATTTCTTCACATTTCTCTGGAGAGGGGTCAGGAGCCTGGCTGGGTGCAGGTCGAGTCACAGAATAAATAGTTTTAAAAAGTACTCTGGGATTATGGCCCTGGTTAGCGATCAGGTTAGCAAAATAAGTGTTTCTAGCCACTTTGACAGCATGTTGATGTTGATAAAACGACATGAGACTTTTAAGGGAGGCGAGGGAGCCACTCTGCTTGTCCTGTTTCCATTTTCGCTCTGCTTTCCTGCACTGTCTCTTTAAAAGCCTAAGCTTGTCACTTAACCATGGACATGAAGAAGGAGTTTTCTTTTTGTACCTTACAGGGGCAATAGAGTCTAAAATAGTAGTGCAGGAGTTATTGAAATCACTGACCAATTCATCTACAGAGAGAGGGAGTTGTAGATGGTTACTGATAGCACCACACATTGAAGAAAAGGCATGGCAAAAAGTTGGAGCAGAGAGTGAGCTAAGAGGATGAGAGCAGATTTGTGAGGTGGGTGTAGGGACTGGAGAGAGGTGAGCGGCCTTGAAAAGTACTGCGTTGTGATCAGAGGCCACAAAATCAGTCAAAAACACATCCTCCAAGCAGAACCCGTTGGGAGAGGACCAAGTCCAGGGTGTGTCCTTTATCATGGCTTGGTTGCTTTACAGATTGAGTCAGATTGAAAGAGTTTATAAGAGTAGTGAAATTAGAGAGGAGGCAGATGGACAGCAGACATGAATATTAAAATCCCCTAAAATCAGAACTCTGTCATGTTGTGACATAATGAGAGAGAAAAGATCTGAAAATTCCTATAAAAAACCAGCAGTTGATTTAGGGGGCCTGTAAATTAAAACACATAAAAATGGCAGTTCGTTCTTTAAAATGAAGCTGAGACACTCAAAGCTGGAAAAAGAGCCCAGCGTGATGGGGGAGCAGGTAAACCCACTTCTATGGATAACAGTGAGCCCCCCTCCTCTGCCTGTCATTCTAGGCTGGTGGAAAAATGAGTAGCCAGGAGGAGATGATTCAGTGAGGGGGGCACGGTCATCAGAATTTAGCCATGACTCAGTGATCAGGAAGAAATCAACATTGTGTGTAACAATAAAATCCTGACAAATAAAAGACTTGTTGGAGAGAGATCTTACATTAAGTAAGCAGAACTGGGCTGAGCTTTCGATGGGGACTGGGGAGGTGATATTAACTGCAACAAGGCCGGACCTGTGCGGAGAGCGCACATTTGATTTTACACACTGCCTCTCAGAGATCCTCACAGGAATAAAAGAACTGTTGGCGGAATTAAAGCTGGAGCTTGGTGTTGAATTGGAATGGACACTAGTACCGGCAGGGCCCACATAGTCAAGGGCGGAGCTAAATGAGGATGAGCCAGAGTGCTGGGTGGGGACCTGCTGGGAAAGATGTCAGTTCAAGCAAAAGGCAATAAAATCAATAAAATTTGTGGTTAGCCTCCTTGATCCCTTCCTGTTAGGATGCAGTCCATCTGCTTTGAAGAAATCATGTCTGGACCAAAAAGAGTCAAAATGGCTCACAAAACCAGGACCAATAGCTGAAGAAAAGTTCTGCATCCACAGGTGGAGGTTGAAGAGACGACTGAAACGTCTCGTGCTGCCCTGCAGGGTGGGAATGGGCCCAGACAGGACACAGTGCCTCCCCAGGCTCTCAGTTGTGTAGGACAGGGACTGAAGCTCTGCCTGCAGTTTTGATGATTGCCTAGACATGACATAATTTGTGCCAGTGTGAGCTATGACTGTGTTGACAGAGGGATGGAGGTCAAGAAGTGCAGGAATGAGCTCGATAAAATCAGCTGTCTTGCCACCTGAAAGACAATAGGTGATAGCAACCAGAAGTTGGACAAATCTGATGATTGAATCGCCAATTATTAAGAGTTCTGGTTTTTCAGTTCCTAGGTTATCATTGTAAACTGCTAGTTTCGGGTTGGGAATCTTGGGAGGCCTTGGTGAGATGGGAGAGCACAGGGGGGCGTGGCCAGTGATTACCTTGTCCGTGGTTTGTGTGGGGGGAAGTGCCGGGACAACAGGTGGTCTGAACGAGGTGGAAGGGGCGGGTCATCCGCGTCCAGTGGCGGAGAAGGGGACGCCTCAGCAGGCAATGTAGGAGGATGCCATGTGGACTGCAGGGGTGAAAGACGGGGTCGTTTGCAGCCCAGAGATGCCAGTGGGGGGGATGCTGAGCCCGAAAGTGAGGAGACACTGGAGGGCGCGGAGTGCTTCCGAGTTCGGGCTGCACTGCGCGCTGGAGGGGGAGAGACCGGCTCAGAGTGAAGTTTCGTCAACGGGGAGAAAAAGTTTGCCAGAGTGACATCGTTGACACCGGGGCCGAATGGGTCGTAGAGGGGCAGAGAACGCTTTTTTCGGCCTTTAACGACACAAGCCCAGGATGGAGTGGAGGTTGAGCTGGGAACGTCAACAGGTGCCGCCGCCGCAACCGCAGCCGGGGCCGGAGACCGCCGAGTATCCGGAGCCTCGAACGTTGCCAGCCGGGAACACAGCACAGACTGTCGCTGGAGGAGCTCATTAATGAGGTGTTCTATGGACTGGAGTTCAGTCTTTAGGTTCGTGAACTCTGTAGTGGGAGCCATCCATGAGCTGTGAGCCGTGAGCCGGGTAAGTTTGGCCTGGGTCCAACTTTCCATGTCTCCCATGACTCCATATCTCTCTTTGGGCACAGCAGTGCGGAAATTGCGTTTTCTCTGTCCGTCGGGATCTGTGGGCAGCTGAAATGAGCTTGACATACACGCAGTTGCTTCACCCTCGCCGCCTTGGTAGTGAGGGTCATCCCAATTGACACAAGCCAAAGTTGCCTACGGGTTTCATCTGTAACAGGAAACCGATGGAATTGGGAGCCGCCAATGTTTTTATTCCCACAGCTGGGGAAATCACAAGTTCGCACCATTTTGGTATTCCTCTGTTTACCTACAGCAGCTGACGAGGGTGTGTCGTGAGCCTGAGCCGGTGTTCGTGCTGTAGTAGTAGGTATATATAGGGCTAGTACATCTTTTTCCTCACTAATAATACCCTACCGGTTCTCTGTTGGAAACAGCCGATGAAGTTTTCGTTTGTCATTGCTATCCTGCGCACCTGCACGGCGTGGTGATGAACTGTCTAATTGATTTCTGTTGGCACGCTGTCTTGCGGGCCTGCACAGCGGAGTGATACTGGCCAGAAAATAGTCCCAATTGATAGCAAGGTCTGATGTAATGCGGGGATGCTTTAAAATTATTGAAATAGTCTAACAAAACACATGCATACTTTTTTGTAGCTTAAAACCTTTTGGTTACGTGTCCCCCTTATATCTTCAGAACTACTTTTTCTCCAGTAAGCTACGGGCCATTTCTCAGAGCAGGAGGCTCGTTGACAGTAGTGACACCGTCACATCAGAGCTACAGATGGTCAGCGTTTCACACAACTTCATGTCCAAAAACCTGAACTATCACTTTAAATTAATAAATAATAAGTTTTTGTCATGATGCAACTCCGTTTTATGGTCTAAAAAACACAATAAATGATTTTTTTTCAATATACTTCATGCAAAGTTATGGTTTGAAGATTGCAGCCTGCTATATGTGAAATATTAGCAGTGACATTAATATGGTTTTTTTTGCATTGTCACTGTCATTTATAAATAACTGTAACTTGAATAACAATAACAATAACAATATCAGCAATAACAAAATAAACATAACAGAATGATCTGTTCAGGGGAGGCAGGAGCTGCAAACTGTGCCATTATGTTCCTTGCAAACATGTTTCTTACAGATCTTGCATGTGCAGAACACAACTCTCCGTGTGGGGCAGAGTGCACACTGCCTCCTCACAGTTGTGGTGGTTGGTGCTGGTGCTGGTGGGGTTGCCTGTGCCAGCCTAAGCTTCCAGGATGAGGCTGAGGGCGCCTGGTGTCAGTGGGAGGCGTTCCCTGCGGACCATCTGGGGGTTGACTAGTTTCCTCCCTAGCTCCTCCAGGAACAGCCTCCTTTGGTGGGGACTTTCCTCGGTGCCATGCTGGATCAATGACCATCCACACAATGTACACGTTGAGGGCACTAATGTCCAGCATGTTAAAAAAAAGAGCCAAGGGCCACCGTCTGGTCCTTCTCCTGCAGCTGTATGTAGAGATCATCTGCAAATCAAAGACAGAGACAACGATGACGAAATGTTTTCATTTCTAACATCTCAGACAAGCATATAAATTTCGAAAAAAATATGTGTATGTATATGTTTGTGGATTGCATTAAAATACCTCATCCATGGTATCCACTCCTCCTTTGCAGCAGTTATAGTCCAGTATGATCTGGGGCTTCCTTTTCTTCTCGCCGCTGATCTCCGGCGCCCGGTGTTTGGTGCTGAGCAGGACAACGTTTTTGCCCCGCTTTGGGATGTAGGACACTAGGGTGTGAGTTTGGGTGAATGCAAAGATGGAGGAGAGGACCTCTCTCCTCTGTACCCTCAGGAGCTCAGGGGGAAGCTCTGGTCGGCTTTTACGCATGGTGCCAACCATGGCGATCTTTCTGTGGAGCCGAAGGAGGAAAAGAAACTGTCGCATGTCACAGTCACCCCTCTCAGCCCCTCTGTCATCTCCAACACCACTCCGTCCTTGGTTTCGTTCTGCCGGCGCACCAGTTTCTCTGCCGGTGTAAACAGACACCCTCCATGCATATGATGTTTGTACGTCACAGGTGACCCACATTTTGAGGCCATACCTGGCCGGCTTCATGGGCATGTATTGCCTGAATTCGCAGTGTCACCGATATGGCACGAGCTGCTCATCCACACAAATTTCCACACCTGGATTAAACATCAGGGGGAGCCGGGCAGTCCACAGATCCCAGATTTCCCGGACCGCAGCAAGCTTGTCCGCTCCCCGGCGCCGCGGTCTGGACAGCCGGTCATCAAAATGCAGGATTCGGCTTATCAATCCAAACGTTTTGGCCGACATGGTCGCCCTGAAGACATGCCGGCCCGTCTGCTCATTCCACAGGCTGCGGGTTGCTTCACCGCGGGACCAATACACGCTGGCCAGCAGAAGCAGTCCAAAGTAAGCCTGCACAGTGGTGGCATTGAGGTCCTTCCAGTCCGGGACCGTCCTTCTCCCATGCAGGTTGGTGTAATCTAGGACAAGTTTCGTGACCTCTAGGGTGAAAAATAAATGAAAACTGTCTATCACTTCACCAACTCTGGCCACGGCATAGCGGGTAGGCCTGTGCCTGAAGGGTTAAATTGTAGGGTCTCCGAGTGTGTGGGTGCCCACTGGATCTCCCTGTTTTTGGACCTCCAGGACAGGTCCGGTGGTGTCTCCCCTTCCCCACCATCAGATAAGTCGGGGGAGCTGGTGGAGGATGAGCCAGCCCCCAGGAGGTACTCCTCATCCTCTTCAGCTGTGTCGGTGTCGGATTCAGAGGTTAGATCATTGTGTTCCATGGGCTCTGGATCGGGCTCCACGATCATTTCTAGTGCCTCTTTAGTGCTGTAGTGTAGTGTCATCATGCCAGATAAGAAATGAGCAGCTCTCCTCCTCTATACTCATGTGCACCTGTGTAAACAAAGTCGGGGTCTGTTTTGGTTTTCACGGCGACTGTATATTTGTTGTGCTGGGAAAGGTCCTGCATTTCGGTTATTTCAAAGCTGCACATGGGGGCCTGTGTAGATGTGTGTTTTACGTATTTTATAATAAAAAATGTTGTGGTGCTTTTAACTTTTGCAGAAGAGTTGCACATGAAACGGGGGATATAGAAAAGCAGCCACTTGAAAGCTAGGCTACCTGCGCTTGTACGCATTCGGTCACACGGTAATGCAATGTGAATGCTGGAGACATGCATGTGCACACACGCACACTCACATGCATACTTTCCCACACACACAAACTCACACACTCACACAAACTTAATGCCTCAGATCTTGTGTGGAGAGTGGAGGGAGAGGAGAATAGTGCCAGTGTCATCTATTGGAAAAAGCAGGTATTTCCTCCATTTGCCATATATGGTAAAAATGACATCATGTAGAAGGAAATCCCTCAGGCACACACTTACAAGCTTCAGGCTTCAAATGAAGCAGAGAAATGAGAAGATGCATGTTTTATACTTTTTATTCGAGCAGGATGAAAAATAGTGATTTGAATGGGTTTCAATGAGCACATTTATGTGTGTTGGGTCTTTAACGTGAGTAAATCAATTCACGTTGTTTATAATAGGCTAAGAATAAAAAAAACATGAAAAACATTTAGAACACTCAAAAATGCACAACCTGTATCAATTATAAACAATATGCATGAAAAATTGATAAAATATGTTAGAAATTAAAAGCCAAAAACACAAAAATGTGCCTGGGGGCATCAAAGGATTAAACATTGAACCAAATTGCATATCCACCAGACGTACAAAATGGACATGATCAGACATGATCTTAACGTCCACCTGACACTGCATGTTTGCCAGTCATTTGAGAAAAAGAAATAGTAATTCTACATAAAAACAACAACAAAAAGTCCTATATAACAATATAATTTTTTGGGGTACTTGGAAAAAAAGAATATCCCCCAAAACAAAGCAACCCACCCCCACCCACACTGAACTTGAAATGGTACAGTCTTAGTTCCCTCTGTGAAGCCCAATAAAAGTGCTCATTTCCTCTTTGACAGTTCACACCCATGACGTTCAGGTAATATGGATGGAAGCTCATGCAAAGAAAATTTGGTTGATTGATGTGGCATCTCAAATCAGATTCAAGGCACTTGGTCAGGTACTTGTCTATCATGCTGTGAATGGCTCAGACACATCCTACATATAGGACATGACCTTAGTCAGACACGTCCTACATCTAGGACATGACAAAATACTCATAAAGTCATGACTGTTCACTGTCCTGGCTCTACAATGGTGGAATGAACTCCCCATTGACATCAGGCCATCAGGAACTCTACACATCTTCACTGAAAACTCACCCATTTGGACTGAAACTGTTCAGACTGCGCTTTGGCCAATAAAAAAATCTGAAAACAAACAAAGCCTTTATCGCTTACTGTTTCTAAATGAAGCGCTTGACATAGTTCAGCACAATTGATGAAGTTGATGCACTTACATTTTTGGGTTGAATCCACATGGTCATTGTAAGTTGCTTTGGATAAAAGTGTCAGCTACACTCCATTAGAGTTTGGACGCTGCGAAAAACATAAATAAAAACAGAATGCAATTATTTGCAAATCATTTTCACCTATATTCACATGAATACAGTACAGAGACGGAATGTGGAATGTTCAAAAAACGTTTGGAAAATAATAAAAATGTTTGGAACAATCCACATATAAACAAAATAACTGGAAAGAGATTAAAGTATCATGACTGTGTATGAAAGGGGCATCCTCCAAAGGCTCAATTGTTTACAAACAAGGGTGGTCACTCTGTGAAAAGATATTATGGCAAGTCATCCAACAGTTAAAGAACACCTTTTATTAACACATAACAGCAAGAAATTTAGTAATTTCACCATCTCCAGATCATAATATCATCAAAAGATTCAGAGAATCTGGAGAAACCTCTGCATGTAAAGGACAAGGCTGCAACGCAACACTGAAGGCCTGTGATCTTTGACCCTACAGGCAGCCCTGCATTAAAAACCAACATGATTGTATATGATCATTTTGATTATGTATGATTGGATTTTACTACATGGGCTCAGGAACACTTTGGAAAACCATTGTCAGTAAACAGTCAGTTTGTCACTGCATCTGCAAATTTAAGTTCAGACTCTACCATGCAAAGTGAAAGCCACAGATCAACAACAACCAGAAATGCCACTGACCTATCTGGGCCTGAGCTCATCTGAGATGGACTGACACAAAGTGGAAAAGTGTGCTGTGGTCTGCCGAGTCCACATCTCCGATTGTTTTTGGAAATCATGGACGTTGTGTCCTCCAGGCTAAAGAGGAAAAGGACCATCCAGATTGTTATCAGCTCAAAGTTCAAAGCCAGCATCTGTGATGGTATGGCGGTGTGTTAGTGCCCTTGGCATCACGGGTAATTTGCACATCTTTGAAGGAAGACAATATCTTTGTCAGGGACATCCCCGCTTATTCTCGCAAGACAATGAGACACTTTCTGAAATTGCTCAAACAGTGTGGCTTCATAGTTAAAGAGTGCAGGTACTGTGCAGCCTGCTGTTATATGGCACAGGTTAGCACCGTGACAGACCTAAGTCTTGTGTGATCCCCATTAATTGGACATTACTTTGTAAAATAATAAATAGCTGAATTTTAACATAAAAAGCTTGCTTCCACTGTGGTATCACATGACTCATGCACAGTCCCACTCTCTTTGTCTTACTGTCCATCTAAAAGCCAGGTTTTCCCTCCCACTCACCACCTAATCAGCTCTCTCTCTCTCTGCTGCAGGCTCTCTCTCTCTCTCTCTCTCCTTTCACATCAATACTTCTTTTCAGCATTCTTTTGTAAAGCACGTGGACTGATTCACACCTACCTGTTTGGCACTGCTTAGTGGATGATCACATTATTCTGGAGCAACTTACGATGGAACAGCACTGAAAATCAATGGTCATGTATTAATAACACTGTGAGCAGAAAAGCAGATGGTGGGGATAGTAGCAGTGTCAGGACAGTAAAACAGGTGAAGATTATGAAAAAGAAAGGTAGGAAGTATTTTTCATCTATCTCTTGTGAGTCTCCGATGGAGAGCCAAAGGGTTTTGATGATAACTTTTTTCCTGAAATGTGATTTTTCCTTTCAATAAATCAATAAATGCAAAGAAAAATTAGAATCCTGTTTTGGCTTCATCATTATGTGGCACTGACTTACGATTGAGGAGGGTAAAACGATTTGAAACAGTTTTAGTGAAGGGGAATACTTCCTGACTGTACTGTATTTATATATTTTCTTTTAATCTTCCCAGTCGTGCGCTGCTACTAGCAGTTCTGTATTAGTAATAATGAAATTTATTGGTTTACCCAATACCCAGCTAAATTTGTATGAAATATACACTGTAAATCCCAACCCCAATCCATTCATGACACAAAATTTTAATGTAACGTCTACACAAATGCCCCAGATTGTCAAACTGACATAAACAGTTTACTTGACCAGTGTTGGGCTCATTACTCTAAAAATGTGTTATATTACTCATAACGTGTTATGCTTTTCAAAAGTAATATTACTTTACTTATTACTCCCTGCCAATAGTAATTTGTTACACTACTCGTTATAGCACTTTTCTGTTGCACCCCATAAAATTGGTATTTGCACATCTCCACAGATTGAGATGTGCACCTCTATGTGAATATCAGGGTAATTGCCAGTAAGTGTAGCTAAGACTAGATAGCGTGCAAATAATAATTTTTTTTTACCTGGAGGTCTACAGTTGCTTGTGACCTGTATTTTCCCAAAGCTCTGCCTGAAAGACAGAGGGCCCTATTTAGATGGTCTAAAACGCGAAGCACCAGGCGTGTGGCACATGGGCATGTCCAGTCACTTGCTAGTTGGACAGCGCGTTTTCAGACTGTGCGCCATGGCGGAGAGTCTAAAAGACTTGGACTTACTCTGTGAATTAGTCATGGGTGTGTTTTGGGCGTATCATTCAATAAGCCAATCAGAGTGTCACCTCTCATTCCCTTTAAAAGAGGCGTGATTGGAGCACACGGCGGAGAGCTAGTTAGATGGCGGACCTACCAACTGGAAAGAGTGAGCGTTTCACAGCTGAGGACATGGATCTCCTCGTGCGGGAGCTGAAGGCCCGTCAGAACCAGATCTACAGGGACAGCAGACAGGCAACCAAGCTCCCCGAGGTAAAGCAGGCGTGGGATCACTACTATAAGTAAGATCTTACTAAATATCTGTGGAATATTATTCAAACCTGTTTTCATCATATAACAGAGCACAGCTGTCAGGACTGCCGTGGAACTCCCCAAGGTGCTGATCCTGCAGCTAGGACCTGTTCAGCGGTTTCTCCCCCACCCACATTTGTTGATTGTTTTCACATGTTTCCTAGAGC
This sequence comes from Epinephelus fuscoguttatus, assembly GCF_011397635.1. Taxonomy (NCBI): domain Eukaryota; kingdom Metazoa; phylum Chordata; class Actinopteri; order Perciformes; family Serranidae; genus Epinephelus; species Epinephelus fuscoguttatus. Next base: position 38,136,152 of record NC_064767.1, on the reverse strand, counting down.
TGTGTTCTGCCTCTTATTTGCATGTGTGTCCTCTCTACACTCAGACAACAATATAATAATATAATATAATGCAGCCTAGTATAACATGTTAAGATAAATGCAATGTGTGGGCTTTGGTTTTCACTCAAAAAAATGATTGATTGGTCAGATAATTTCACAATTTCATTTGTCATTATTACAAATTATCCATCCATAACCGCTTCATCCTCTTGAGGGTTGTGGGGGGGCTGGAGCCTATCCCAGCTGACACTGGGCGAGAGGCAGGGTACACCCTGGACAGGTCGCCAGACTATCGCAGCACTGACACATAGAGACAGACAACCATTCACGCTCACATTCACACCTACGGACAATTTAGAGTTATCATTATTATTTATTACAAATTATGATGATCATTATTACTGCGATTAGATCATTCTGATTAATGACTGACCATTAAGACATGTTTCCAATCAATATTTTAATGTGCACAATAATAACCTTCCATATTGTAATCATATTTTTATTTGTTATCTTTTGCATATGTGTGGCTGCTCCGTGTGTGTCTGAGCGGAGTGCACGTGCGTTGTGCACCCGCCTAGAGACGCATATTACTAACTTGTTTAACAGCGAAATACTGCACCGTTGACTTTAGACCAGGTTTTTGTTGGTCACTGGTGCATTTGCTTTTTACGTCATCTAACTAGCAACATGCCATGACTGCGCCTGACCACTCCTCATTTTTAGACCAACACACCCAGAGGAGTGCAAGTTCATTTGCTAGTTAGATAACGGGGGCGCAGGGCGTGAAAATGACAACTGTGCCTGCATCTAAATAGCAATGACACTTGCGACATGGATTATGCGCCCTCCGCCGTCCGCTTTAGACCATCTAAACAGGGCCCAGAGAGTCACTCATGGACAGAGGTGGGTAGTAACTAGTTACATTTACTCAGTTACATTTACTTGAGTAACTTTTTGGATAAATTGTACTTTTTACTTTTACTTGAGTTATATTGTTTTAAAGCAACAATACTCTTAGTACAATATTTGGCTACTCTACCCACCTCTGAGTACATAATTACACATATGTATGTATGTATATGTATATATATATATATATATATATATATATACAACATATAAATATAGATATGTGTGTGTATGTGTGTGTGTGTGTATATATATATATACAGTACAGGCCAAAAGTTTGGACACACCTTCTCATTCAATGCGTTTTCTTTATTTTCATGACTATTTACATTGTAGATTCTCACTGAAGGCATCAAAACTATGAATGAACACATGTGGAGTTATGTACTTAACAAAAAAGGTGAAATAACTGAAAACATGTTTTATATTCTAGTTTCTTCAAAATAGCCACCCTTTGCTCTGATTACTGCTTTGCACACTCTTGGCATTCTCTCCATGAGCTTCAAGAGGTAGTCACCTGAAATGGTTTCCACTTCACAGGTGTGCCTTATCAGGTTAATTAGTGGAATTTCTTGCTTTATCAATGGGGTTGGGACCATCAGCTGTTGTGCAGAAGTCAGGTTAATACACAGCCGACAGCCCTATTGGACAACTGTTAAAATTCATATTATGGCAAGAACCAATCAGCTAACTAAAGAAAAACGAGTGGCCATCATTACTTTAAGAAATGAAGGTCAGTCAGTCCGGAAAATTGCAAAAACTTTAAATGTGTCCCCAAGTGGAGTCGCAATAACCATCAAGCGCTACAACGAAACTGGCACACATGAGGACTGACCCAGGAAAGGAAGACCAAGAGTCACCTCTGCTTCTGAGGATAAGTTCATCCGAGTCACCAGCCTCAGAAATCCCAAGTTAACAGCAGCTCAGATCAGAGACCAGATGAATGCCACACAGAGTTCTAGCAGCAGACCCATCTCTAGAACAACTGTTAAGAGGAGACTGCGCGAATCAGGCCTTCATGGTCAAATAGCTGCTAGGAAACCACTGCTAAGGAGAGGCAACAAGCAGAAGAGATTTGTTTGGGCCAAGAAACACAAGGAATGGACATTAGACCAGTGGAAATCTGTGCTTTGGTCTGATGAGTCCAAATTTGAGATCTTTGGTTCCGACCGCCGTGTCTTTGTGAGACGCAGAAAAGGTGAACGGATGGATTCCACATGCCTGGTTCCCACTGTGAAGCATGGAGGAGGAGGTGTGATGGTGTGGGGGTGTTTTGCTGGTGACACTGTTGGGGATTTATTCAAAATTGAAGGCACACTGAACCAGCATGGCTACCACAGCATCCTGCAGCGACATGCCATCCCATCCGGTTTATGCGTTTAGTTGGACGATCATTTATTTTTCAACAGGACAATGACCCCAAACACACCTCCAGGCTGTGTAAGGGCTATTTGACCAAGAAGGAGAGTGATGGAGTGCTGCGGCAGATGACCTGGCCTCCACAGTCACCGGACCTGAACTCAACTGAGATGGTTTGGGGTGAGCTGGACCGCAGAGTGAAGGCAAAGGGGCCAACAAGTGCTAAACACCTCTGGGAACTCCTTCAAGACTGTTGGAAAACCATTTCAGGTGACTACCTCTTGAAGCTCATGGAGAGAATGCCAAGAGTGTGCAAAGCAGTAATCAGAGCAAAGGGTGGCTATTTTGAAGAAACTAGAATATAAAACATGTTTTCAGTTATTTCACCTTTTTTGTTAAGTACATAACTCCACATGTGTTCATTCATAGTTTTGATGCCTTCAGTGAGAATCTACAATGTAAATAGTCATGAAAATAAAGAAAACGCATTGAATGAGAAGGTGTGTCCAAACTTTTGGCCTGTACTGTATATATATATATATATATATATATATATATATTATATGTGTGTGCGTGTATATCTATCTATCTATCTATATATATATATATATATATATGTACGTACAGTACATATAAGAATATATTGTGTTTCTTGTGCCTTGAATTATGTTATGTTTGTAAAGACTTAATTCATTTTTGTTTTAGTTAAAGGGGTATCGTTTAAAATACATGAATTTGCAGATTATTATTTTTGATTGATTGATTACGTTCATGTTCTTATTTTACAAATAAATCAGACGTTACTCAACAGTACTACTCAGTACTTGAGTAGTTTTTTCACCAAATACTCTTTTACTCTTACTAAAGTAATTATTTGGATGACTACTTTTTACTTTTACTAGAGTAATATTGTTCTAAAGTATCAGTACTCTTACTTGAGTACAATATTTGGCTATTCTACCCACCTCTGCTCATGGAGCAACATTTCATCCACCACATATCCAGCCACAAGTTTTATGACTTCATTGTAGCCTGCAGCTCTCCATGATTAAAATCCAGTTTTGGTTGCATAGCCAGTGTAGGGCTACAGCTGACCTCCGCGGCCGAGGAGGGCTCACCTTTAGTGGGGTGTATATCCTGGAGTTTTACATTGATGTGCTGGTAGTTTGTTGGGCAGTAACTGCACTTGACACAAAAACTTCTCCCTTGTGAGCTTGACACAATTTTCTTTAAGTTAGGTCAACCATTTTGAAGTTTTGAGTTAATTTGACTAAAATTTATAAAGCTGATTTTGCCTAATTAGTTTAAGGCCAATTAAGAACACTATCATTGTGCACTTAACATATTTTAGTGCGTTGGAGCTAAATGTGTGGAGTTTCAGAGCATGCCGTGAGACAATGTGTTTCAGGTCATAAGCCAAAGAAAACACACACACACACACACACACACACACACAGGTGAGCACACTAGAGCGCGACTCGGGTCGCATTTTCCTGACGGAACCAACCCGAATGAGACAATTATAACCGAGCCCAGCCTGAACCAGCAGCACAGCACTAATGGAGCAGAGCCCGTGTTGCGTTTGATTTTGATTTTTGATTGTGATTTTGCTTACAGTCTTGCTTGTGTGCATTTCTGACTGAAAGATAAAAGATAGAAGATAGATATAAGATCTTCTGCCTCCATTTATCCATATGCTATATTAGATTAATTTTAATGTGTATTTAAAGATATTATAATTTGTGTTAAAAAATTAGGGAAAAAAAAAATAAAAATATAAAAAATTGTCTAATCAACCAAAAATGTCACGACCCCTCTGCAGTACCTCCGCGGACCCCCTAGGGGTCGCAGACCCCCTGTTGAAGACCTCTGCACTAAACTGTAAGTTTTGAGTGCAAGCCGTTTGCAAAAAAATAAATAAAATAAGTTGAGTGAGCTAATTGAGGTTTGAAGGGTATCAACTATAAACCATTAACATTTTTTGTCAATGTCCCTCCACTGCAGCCCCACACAAACACAAAGAGGGAATTTTATTCTAAAAAGACTGTAACTTTAGAAGATATTCACTTTACGTGACTAACTCAGATTACCCAAGTCTCATACAAGCTTCAGATAAAGTGTGGAATATGTAAGGGATAATGTATAGTGAGCCGGTGACTGTTGAAAAATAACTCCAGACAGGGGAATGGAACCCCAACATGCAGAAACAAAATCCACAGCCCTTGTTTTACAAGAATTTAGAACATGGCACTCTTAAATACATGATTCTGACTGGTCAATCAATAAAATTCTGCAGTGTTTATTTCTTGAGGTATCACCACTGATCTGCTGCTCCATTGCTAGGGACGCCCTAGCAATGGCCTTAGACTGAGGAGCATCAAAATCAGTTAATGTTAAGTGTAGAAAGTTTCTTTTTACCAGACAATGATTTTTTAAGGTGATGTAGTTTACCTTGACATGTTTCGACTGTCACTTCAGTCTTCTTCAGAAGCGTCATCTGACGTGCATCATGAAGTGTCTTTATCAGCTGGTAGTATCATCCCTTACATGTTCCACACTTTACCTGAAGCTAAAACCTAATTACACTATCAGTTAACGTTTGTCAGGCCAAATAGGATCAGAGTGGCAAAATGCAGCATTCAGGACATCACTTTTAACATTTTTGGAGAGGACAAAACGCTTGACGTTTGGCTAAAAAATGACATGTCCCCAGCATTATTTTGTGTCACATCACTGAATGTTTTAGTAGTAAGCTATGTTCTAAGCGGGATAATGTATAGCGAGCCGGTGACAGTTGAAAAATAACTCCCTTCAGGGGAATGGAACCCCGTCGTGCAGCATCAATGTACTCCCACTGAAAGCACATAAGGAGCTGCAAGTGTGAACAGGTGGAATGAGCCAGCAAAACCTGTTTCACTGTTAATATGGCCACCTGTCTATTGTTTTAAGATTGTGAAGCTAAGGGCAAATGTGGTAGAAGTGATTTACAGTTAGAATCAACAATAACATAGTAACACATGAGAACTAATGTAAATATTTTGACCTTCTCAGACCTGAGCTTTTGTTAGGTATGCATTCTTAATTTCTCCTAGCTATCTGGGATAAGAAGGACCCAGGAGCATGTCTAGGATTTTAAGACAGTGGGGGCTTACGCCCCGTTTCCACCAAACACTTTCGATATAGTACCTTTGGAACCAAAAGTAACTCTTTAGGGTGCTTTCAGATCTAGAGTTCACTTGCTTTGGTCCGATTCAGGGACTAATTTTGTTACAAAGTTGCATAATTGCCTAGATTTGGTTCGTGTTCTCACAGCAGCATTTACAAGCGGACCAGATCAAATGCCTTGCTCGAGAAAGCTGCTTTTGATTGGTCAGAATTTCCATGCGGGAAAAATCCAGGAAGTAAACAAAACGTTGAAGAAGAGTACACTTGCAAGATAAATGCGACACTTTCTAATGTCACAATGGAGGGACAATTACGTAGGTTGATTTTAGCGCTGGCCATCGTGTACTATGTTGCTTGTATTGTTCATTTGAGGCAAAGCATGAAGAAGAAGGTCAAGAAGGTCTCAGTTCGGTTGTTTTGGTGTGCACTTGAGTGCGATTGCTGTGTTCACACCTGCCCAAACGAACCGCACTTAGGGGGCAAACTAATTTGAGATAGTTGTTATATTTGTTGTTATACTGAATTTTAAGGTGTGTTAATAGATTCACGTCATCAACTCATGCATTGAGTAACATTATAGGTAAACGCTCCAACTCAAAAGTCACCAGCAGTCAGCCCAGTGAATTCAGTTATTTTTTTTCTAAGTCTACAGCTGCTGCTGCTGCTGGAGACAGCAAAACATCCTTTCATTTTGTAGTTATATTTTACTAATGTATGTAAGATTTGCCACAGTATGAACAGTAGTTACATAAGCCTCAAAACCAGCCACAACTCAGCCCTGAGCAGAGTGACTGTCTGCTATTGACCAATCAACAGACTGCAGTGTTTCTAGCTCCACCTTTTAGTACCAGATCTGTGTGCTAGGTACCCCAACAGAGGGGTGATCAAAAATGGGAACAGTAAGGAATGACTCCACTGGTATCATTCACAACTTCTCACAGTGGAAACAGAAAAAAATGTGAACAGAACTGAACGGAACCATATGGGAGTGCTTTACACTGGATCTCTGCCAGGGGGCCCAGGAAACATTTTTGAATAACATACTCTGTTTTGATGCTTTTATATATATATATATATATATATATATATATATATAAATTCTGGCACCTTACTTACCCTTAATTTTTTTTTAGTTTACAGATGAATTATGAATTGTGATGTTAATAATATTAGTAGTTGTTACTAATTAATACTGAGTAGAAATAGAATACTTTGCAACTGCAATCATTAAAATTTTATTGACTGGGGTTGGAAAAATAGTTCAGCGTGTGCATTTATGTTAGCAGTGGTGCAATGTAAGTGGATTTGCATTGTGGAAGTGCATTTATTCAAGTAAAAGTATGAATGTAATGCCATGAAATCTGGGGCGAAAATCCCATTTCATAGTTGGGAGGGACAATAAACAGTAAAATTTTAGAGAATAATTCCAGGGGGGGGGACAAGGGAAAAAAAGTTGTAGCCTGTCTTTTATACAGCATCTTTTACCGCAATTTGACGCTTTAATCTTCTGTCTCTCCAACAGGCAGAGTGAATGTCTATACTAACTAAACTAAAACTAAACATTTCCTGCAATTAAACTGGTAAACTGGTTTATAAACAGTGTGCTGTGAGATCTGCCACTGCGCACCTCACAACCGTGCCTAATAGTCGCGCGTAATGACCGCTCCTTGTCTGCACGTCTTTGATGTTTGTCTCGCTGACAGGAGGAGAGCCTACAGACAGGTACCCATTAGCTACGCTCCGTCACAACTGTGCGTAATAGTCGCACGTAATGACCGCTCCTTGTCTGCACGTCTTTGATGTTTGTCTCACTGACAGGTGGAGAGCCTACAGACAGGTACCCATACGAGCCGCTCCGCCACAACCGTGCGTAATGACCGCTCCTTGTCAGTTAGACTGCACGTCATTCATGTTTGTCTCACTGACAGGTGGAGAGCCTACAGACAGGTACCCATTGCCCCGCCACTGACTGCTCTTGTCCTGTCCTCTCCCTCTTCTTTCTCTCCTGTCCTCTCTGACTATCACTAAACTCTGAGCTTAATCATTAGCTTTTAGCTTAGCAGCACTCATAATTGAGCAGGCTTTTGAACAATGCAGGAAAAATGGTGCAGACAGTTTATATTATCAGCCTGGGCCTGGGGCTTGTTGTAACAGTAAATGGGATGTGTTGTAACTTGTGTAAGTTAAACTGTGTCTGTGTGTGTGAACATCTTACCCTGCGATGCGCGATGTGGTCAGCAGTTCCAGCGACACGCTGCTACTGCTGCCAAGCAGCCCCGCCCGTTGGAAAGAGTGTGGGATATACCACTACTAATGGAGTCTTGATGTTCTCAAACGATTACTACTTAATTAACCCAGCCTTAGCTTGTTACTCTTACTTTAGCCACTTGCTAAAATTGGCCAAATGTATTACCATATCAAAGTACAAACCTAATTGAGCATAAATATACAAGTTTTAACCATGAAGTCGGGATCCGCTGTAGACTGACCTAGCAGAGATGGTTACCGTCTTGTCTTTACATGGATTAGTGTATTGTGCTTTTGCTATCACTAATGACACAAAAAAGGTGTCCACTAATGAGGACAACAGGTATAAATTAAGCCAAATGAGTATGAGGTGGGGAAAACCCAAAATGTAATGTCCTCATATGAGGACGCAGGGTCACAGGAGGATAAACCAAAATTAGCTGTGGCAGAATCAATTTCAGGGATTAAGAAATGCTAACTATAAGAGTCATCTTACACCCTGCACCCTACAGTCAAGCAAGGGACATCATCAGTTGTCTGCTCAATTCTCCAGTGACACTTACAACTTCTATCACATTTTATGAAATCTCTGCTGCTAAGTGCCTCTGAGTAATCGATTAAAGGTTGCCATGACAACACGTCTCTTGGCAGAGTAGTAGGATGCCCTCTCACCCAAACCGCCTCCTCACCTAATTTTCTCAAAATAGTTAGATGTTAAACACACACAGGTGAAGACACACAAACACTGCAATGTTACATAACATAAATAAAGTGTAAAGCCTCAGTGTGGCTGCTCTTGAATTCTTCACACTGCATCAATAAATAGGAGAGATGGTTCAGTGGACAGGACCAATCTGATGGTAAAAAGAACAAATAGGAACAAATGGCAATAACCAGCTTGAGTGATTAAGCATTTTATTAATTTTTTGTTTACTGGAATAATAGCATTGCACATGACCATTAATCACATTAACTAACAGAGTTTGGTCAGGCTGGACTATGAAAATCATGTCACCCCACCAAACTTGACATACACGGGCAACAATTTCTCCCTTTTCACAATGACTCACAGCACAGGTAAGTAACTTTATTCCTGTTAAAACTCAGCATCTCATGACACACTTACACAGAGGGGAAGTGAATTTCCACTGAGAAAGGCACTAGCTGCTGAACTGTATGGTCCATGATACTCTATACTATGAAAAATCATGTGTACAATCAAGTGATAGAAATTCTTCTCCACTGAAAAGCACCCAGTTTTCTTCTTCTCTGTCTTTCTGTTAGTAGAGGTCACATCAGACCGTGGTGAAGGTGAAGCGAGTGACATGTCTGTATTCCTCACCAGGACGCAGAAGACAGTCAGGAAATGCAGCCTGAAGACATACACACGTCACAGTGAGACCTATCATGAGTTTTTTTATCACTTGATCCTGCTGTGTTTTTACATATTGTGTATTGTAATAACAACCTTCTCAACAAAATATAGAAACCAACAATAGTTGGTTTTAACAACACATCCCTCCATAAAACAGCTTGGGATGAGTTTCTATCCATCATCATAACCATACCTGGTTCACCGCATCAGGCCAATTCTGTGTCTCCAGACAGAAGGAGCTGTGCTTCCTGTACCTAACCCTGGCCTTTCCTGTCATAGAACCATCCAGGAAGTTAGCAGTGTAAAACTGGATTCCTGGTTGGCTAGTAGAAATCTCCAGGACCCGTCCGCTGGCTGGGTGACACACTCTGAGATAAATAAAGACTTTATTATAGACACAAGTATGCGTGTTGCTGTGTATAAAGTGTATGACTGTGTGTAGTGTGTTTTAATGGGTCTTCTTCAGCAAACCTGGCAGCGTGTCTCTCTGTCCAGGTGTCTCCGGGTGATGACAGACAGAAATTATGGTCAAACCCTGGACCTGGAACCTCCTTCAGTCGAGGGCCAATCAGAACAGGCTTTCTGAGGTCAAAGGGCGTGCCGTCCACGGGTCTGATCTCTCCTGAGGAAAGATCAGGTTATTGATAAGTTACTGTGTGTAACTAAACAAAGGTTAGGTGATCAGACATGGTCTGTTCTCCTGTGAGAAATCTCAGCAACATCTGGCATCATCATGGGACTGCACTGATAAATCAGTCAGCAGCATAGTTGCATTGGAGTGAAATCTTAAAGGAAGGCTTTTGGATTCATTGAGAAACGCAGGCTGTAAGCAATATAATGCAGCAAGTGATTGCTACGGCAAGTAAACGAAAGCACAAACTGATATTATGTTCCTTGTTCATAGACTGCAATCCAGCCAGCCACAGGATGAGAGCTATTGTACAATTCATTTTTGAATGTTTTAGCACAAGTTCTATCTTAAATAGCTCTTCCAGCCTCAATTTTATCCTCACATAGAAATCACAGAACAAAATTCAGTAAATTTAAAATCAACACTGTGATGAACATTGGCATCACTAAACTATTCTTAATATACTGCGTTACTGATTTCAAGGCTGTAAGAAGATAGGAAAGTGTTTTCAGGTAGCTGTTTCCTCAGTGTGTATTGTAATTAAGAAATGGCAGTTACAAAGAACTGTGGAGGTCAAGGTGAGGTCTGGAAGACCAAGAAAACTTTCTGAGAGAGCCGCTCAAAGGATTGTTAGAAAGGCAAATCAAAACCCCTGTTTGACTGCAAAAGACCTGCAGACATATTTAGCAGACACTGGAGTGGTGGTGCACTGTTCTATTGTGCAGTGACCTGCACAAATATGACCTTCATGGAGAAGTCATCAGGAGAAAACCTTTCCTGCTGCCAGTATGGCGCTGAAGCAGGCAGTTCTGTGAAATAACCTGACATAAACGGTGTTGCCATAGTCTGACCGATGTTCGGTGCACATGCATTGGCGTCTGTGCTGTCCGTGTGAAAAGCTCTGTCAAAAAGATGACTTTTTATCCAGTTGCAAGCCATATTTTACGCTACACTTTTAGATCCTGATTCTTTTATCTACACATTTTAACGAGGAAGAACTTTTAGAAGACAACGTGAACTGCAGAGTAAGTGCACTGGAGTGACCCGCTGAGCTGGCTGTGGACGGAGGTTCAGCTAGGCCAAGCACAGGTGTGGCTGCAGAGGTGGCTAACCTGGCTGGTGCAACGACGGAGTTGGAGTCCACTGCACAGGGACCCTCGGGACCGAGCATTGGAGGAAGGGCCATGACGCAGAGAACTCCGGAGCGGGCAGAGATGTCTGCGCTGGGTTGGAGGGCCGTGAACGCGGAAGGGCCTGTGATGGGCCGCTCTCCGGGTGGATTGCCATCTGTGTCTCGCTCTCCAGAGTGGACCAAGGTGGTTAGAGAGAGAGTGCAACGAAGTTGGTGAAATGTACACTCCGGAGCTCTGGCCGGAGGGGGCACTTGTTCGGCGGTTCTATGAGCCACGCAGGGCTGGAGTTGTCAGCGCAAATACGGCATCGGCCGCGATGGTAAGAAAGGTGCCTGCTGGTGCAATGGGCACTCACCCATCAACATAAATGACTATGCTTATTGTCTCATACAACTGTCATGGCCTGCGTATGGGCCAGTGCACAGGGGATAAAGCTCGCCGCATGGTTGTAGACAATTTGTTAGACACTTGTGATATACTATGTTTGCAAGAGACTTTTTTTAGCAAGACAGGACTTAGAGAAATTAAACTGTCTTAATAATAACTTCCACGGGGCAGGGGAATCCACTACTGATCTCTCCATGGGGTTAGTTAGAGGGAGAATACCTGGGGGTGTTGCCAAGAAGCTGGACTCATTGATAAATGTGATAAGGCTTGGTGTGGATTGGTGTATGGCAATACACTTTGTCCATGATGGAATTTATGGTTCTAAATGTGTATACACCCTATGAGTGCCGTGATAATGAGGATGAGTATTTACATAGGCTTGCATTCATCAACTCTTTAATTCAAGATAATTCCTGCTCCAATATATATGTCATTGGGGATATGAATGCTGATCTCCTGGACAGCAAATCATTGTTTTCTAATCACATGGTTCGATGTTGTGAGGATAATAATCTCATATTGTCAAGCAAAGTGTTTCTGCGTACAGATAGTTATACATACATTAGTGAGGCTTGGCACACCACGTCATGGCTGGACCGCTGTATCAGTACAGCTGATGCACATGCCTCACTGGGGGGTATGGACATTTTGTATGGTATGTCAACAGCAGACCACATACCATTTGCCATGTTGCGAAAAATATTGATACTTTACCTGCGGTGGTAGGAGATGGTAGTCTCAGTACTGAAAAAATAGACTGGACATCCCTCACAAAGAATAACCTCCTAACTTATTATGGCACTAATGATTTGCTAAGTAATGTTCATATATGTAGAGATGCTGTCATGTGCAGAGATGTGTACTCTGAGGATGCTTTAAGGCAGCAAGCCATTTTTAAAGCATAAATCAAAGAAGTATAATGTCTGACCTGGGTGGAAAGAGTTTGTAGCCGAATATCAAGCTGAAGCCTGAGAAGCCTTCAAATTATGGGATGATGCAGGCAGACCCAGACAAGGATATGAGCTTGAGAATAAGCAGCGCACAAATGCTAGGTATAAGTACGCTATCAGGTAAATCACTAAAAATGAGAAAGCCATGAGGGCTGATTCCATGGCTAAGAAATTGCTAGACAATAACGTGGTTGATTTCTGGAAAGAAGTAAGAGTTCTGTAAAGCATCTTTACCATGTACTGTAGACGGGACATCTGGTACAGACAATATTGCAGAGGTATGGAGACAGCATTATAGCAACTTACACTTAAAAATATGTTCACAAATCTGTCTAAATCTGTGTTAGTGAGCACTTCTCCTTTGCTGAGATAATCCATCCCACCTCACAGGTGTGGCATATCAAGATGCTGATTAGACAGCATGATTATTGCACAGGTGTGCCTTAGGCTGGCCACAATAAAAGGCCACTCTGAAATGTGCAGTTTTGCTTCATTGGAGGGGTCTGGGGGGGGTCAGAAAACCAGTCAGTATCTGGTGTGACCACCATTTGCCTCACGCAGTGCAACACATCTCCTTCTCATAGAGTTGATCAGGTTGTTGAATGTGGCCTGTGGAATGTTGGTCCACTCCTCTTCAATGGCTGTGCGAAGTTGCTGGATATTGGCAGGAACTGGAACACGCTGCCGTATACGCCGAGCATCCCAAACATGCTCAATCGGTGACATGTCCGGTGAGTATGCTGGCCATGCAAGAACTGGGATGATTTCAGCTTCCAGGAATTGTGTACAGATCTTGTTTGATAAAATAAATGAATATATCCACTCCTCAGATAATCAGTTTGGTTTTAAAGCCAAACATGGAACTGACCTGTGCATATATGCATTGAAAGAGATGCTAAACAAATATCGAGGTCTGAAATCATCTGTTTTTATGTGCTTCATTGATGCTTCTAAAGCTTTTGATCGTGTTGACCATAGAAAATTGTTTATAAAATTGCAAGAAAGAGGGGTGCCTGGGTATTTAGTGCGAATTCTGGCTTATGCCAACCAAACTATGCAAGTGAAATGGGGTAAGCAATGGTGTCAGATGGGGAGGCGATTTTGTCTCCTATTTTTTTTTTAAACTTTATGTTGATTATCTGTCCAAGAGACTGAATGCCTGTAAGACTGGGTGCATGATTGGTGATATGTTGGTGAACCACCTAATGTATGCAGATGACCTGGTAGTACTTAGCCCGAGTAGTGCTGGTCTTCAGCAGCTCCTTACAATATGCACTGAGTATGGCATGGAAAATGATATTAAATATAATGCCAGTAAGAGTGTTGTTTTAATCAGCAGAACCAATGAGGACAAACATATAAAATTTCAAGAGGATATCTACAGACAGTGCCGCAGGTTGTACGCTCAGGCGAACACCCTGGTACGCAAGTTCAGCATATGTTCTGAGAGTGTAAAGTTGATTTTATTTCGATCTTATTGTACACCACTATATAGTGCTCATTTGTGAGGTAGCTATAAAAAAGGAAGCATGCAGAAACTTCAAGTGACATATAACGATGCCTTGAGAATACTACTTAAAAAACCTAGATGGTGCAGTGCGATGAAGTGTGCTAGCCGCTCACCTGGGCGCGTCCCCTCCACACATCCCAGACAGCCATAACATCTCCTCAACGTCCACCCCTTCTAACCAGTCCCTTTACTATTGACATCCCCAGGGTCCTAGCGCCAATCCAACTGGTTCTGCATGTTCCTCTTCCATAAATCATGTGGAGCCAGGGCCCCCTAACAACAGCTTCTTCAGTCGTCACACTTCTCTTTTTAATAGGCCAACAATTAATCGTGGACTTAGAAATTCACCGTACAATATAGCCACCATTCCAGTCTGTTTAACTAAAAGACCTAACAGACCATGTTTGAAATTCAATCTGGTAAATTCTGTACCTCTTACAAAATCTGGGTGAACTCGCAGTAGAGTAAACTTAAACAACCTTTTACTCAACCAGACAGTCAAACTTACTAACCACCTCAGATCTCAGTACACACACTTATCAACAGCTGCTAACCCATCTCGCAAGAAAACCGTACCAGTGATCCTGAGTATGGCACTTTTAATTGTCAGATCTCTTTTAAACATGACTTTTATTATTAGTGACTTGATTTTAGATAATAACATTGATTGTATGTTTTTAACTGAGGATGGACCTGCTACATTCATTGAAGCCTCACCACTCAACTACAGTTTTTCCTATTCATCCAAGACAGGTAAAAAGGGTGAGGGTACAGCATTTATTGTCTCAGCGTCACTTGGTTTTAAACAAATTACATTTAATGAATACACTTCTTTTGAAGTGATTTTAATCTGCATGTAGACACTCAATCACATTCTTTTGCATTAAAATTTTTAAAAATTCTTAACTGTATGAATTTTATCCAAACACGCTGGCAGCACGGCACTCATGCTGAGCTTGTGTTGCGTTCAGGCGTTGTCACGTAAATAACAACTTCCAACACTTAAATAGGTGATAGCACAAAACAGCAGCATGTGAAGTGACTTTTTACTTTATTATATTCAATAAAATTGTATGTTCCCAAATCTTGAGATATATCATATGTAAGCTAGACAGACATTTCACCTGCTCATTACTGTGCACACATGTACTGTATGTACTTAGTCCTAAAGCCCTTCTGGTGCCAGTAGATACATAGAAACATTCCAGCAGGCTGTGCTTTGCAAGCATACAAAAAAGTTTCACACATGTGAAAATCATTTTTCATGTGTGTGCTTCACCTCCGCTGCTACAACTCCATCCTAGGGGAAACACTACTGTGTGCATTTTGTGCAACAGGTGGATGCAGTAGTCTACTGGTAGAGTAGAGAAAGAGAGCTAAGTAGCGTTGAAGTAGAGTAGAGCAAGGCAGAGAAATGGAAGCAAAATATATTAGAGAATGATTGACAAAGATTGATTCATTGATTGATTGATGTCGTCAGTAGTTTGGTTTTCAGAAGCCATCAAAGTTCTACTCCCAAGTCATGGGTTCATTGCCAAAAATGACCTTGCGTTCTATTGACATTGCTTGTTTTATCGACATTTACTCTTACGAATAGGCTAATTCACACTCTCGTGAGCTGGAGGTCAACAGCGAGAGCCTGAGGTCCCGTTCATCGCTGCTTGCAGCTTTGAAGTCTCTGCATTGGCTTCTTGTGTGCTTCAAAATTGATTTTAAGATCCTTTTATTGGTTTATAAAGCTCTTAATGGTCTTAGTCCTACCTATTTATCAGATTTGCTTTTATCGTATGAACCCTCTAGAGACCTCAGGTCTTCTGGTAGTGGCCTTTTAATCATCCCCAAAGTTAGAACACAAACACATGGTGAGGCATCATTTCATAACTATGGTCCACCTCTGTGGAACAGTCTGCCTGAAGACCTGAGGGTTGCAGAGAGTGTTGATGTTTTTAAAAGCAAACTCAAGACCTACCTTTTTAGCCTGGCTTTTAACTGAAATGTCTTTTATTTTATTATATATGTCTATCATTTTATTATTATTATTATTTTAATTAATTTATTTATAATTTTATTCTTATATTTTATATTTATGATTATTGTATATTTATTTATTTATTTTTGTTAATCTCTCTTTTTAGCTCACATATTCTTCTATTTCGTCACGCATCTATTTATTTTACCTTATTTATTTACTTACTAATCTCTCAAGACAGATTCTGCAATTTACATTGATTTCCCATAACTGAATAAATACCACACATAGCAACACAAAACTGCTTTGCTAGCTCAATCATGATGTAACTAAGATATCCGCTGGAAAAAATATTTTATTCACAGACCGTTTATTGAGTTATTACCTTATTTTTATACAGTCTATGGTTATTACAGACAACGCTAACGGCTAACGTTAACAGCTAACGGTTAGCCCAGCTAATCTACGATGTTATTATTGTTATTATTTACAAAACGTGCACACAGAAATAGTAACGTTTGTTCAGTCATTGTGTCTATTGACTTAACAAACATCAGATTAGTCTACACAGTGAAAAATGTGATATATAGCTAAACTCTGCTGGTTTTCTACCCTTAGTATTTGTAAACAACACGGCGATTCCCTGGGGGCACCACCGGAAGTGAAGGGCGTGAGCGATCGCCAAGGCCCCTGCACTTCCGTTAGTCGAAAAACTCCGGAATGTGCCTCCAGAGGTTTTTTTTTTTAACCGATGGATTTCCAGATTGTTTACTTAATAAAATCTGATTGATTAATTGGAGTGTCTGGAGTTTGACCACCCTATAGTTCGACTACCCAGTAGTCCGACCATAGAGTCCTATTTTTTGAGATCCATTAGCCCAACCTCCCATTAATCTGATCATATTTGTGTCATTTTTCCAACCGCTGCTACTCCGACCCGTGGATGTTAATTAAAATGGATGTCTCAATTGGTGATCTTACCAGATAGCCTGATGTTACTGCATTATATTAACTAGGTACAGCTAAGCACAGCACTGCAGAATCAAATATTATGGCATGCAAACAGCCGTGAGGTTAACTTTCCAATTCTCGCTATTGAGGGAAGTCACTAAATGATATGACACTCTTGGTTACGGTTGCACACAAAACTAGCCCAGCCCCAACCACAACAATAAGATAGGCTAAACTACAACAAAAATACAATAAAAAGGGCTATAAAAGAACATAAAATGGGCTATTTTAAGTAGCCTTCTACATGGCCCAAAATGCCCTCTGGGTAATATGCAAAACCACTGGCTGACGTCCATGATGTCCATGTTCTTTGCCTTCAAACTTACGTGAGGAAACTGCTTCATTATGCAGTGCAAGCTGTGCCTGCCTGGTAAGACAGAATAATGACCAACAACATTGCTCAAAAAGTTGCTCTGTGTAACAACTGTCTAATAGTTGTGGTGGTGAGTCAAATTGATTGAGGGCTGTGCGATATTAGACAAAATTGACAATGCGATGATTTTGTATACTGCAATATGTATTGCAATATACAGTGTATTGCAATAACCTGAATAGCTCTATTTGGAAAGAAGTCATCATTTGGGCTTTGGAAAGGCTGTATTTGCATGAAATATGCATTTTACAATCAAACTGTCATGGAAATTGAGAACTTCACAACCTAAAGTGTTAACCAGCAAAATAAGTATGGCATATTGCCTTTGACTAATATTATATTGATATGATGAACTTATACTGCGAGTCTCACAATGTGACTATTGTACAAGAACACATTGCGATGGTGATGCTCTAAACTGAATTAAATTGAATTCTATGGTTCATCATAGAATTCAATTCAACTGTATCTGACAATGTTTTATTGTTTCATGTGATGGTCTGACTAAGTTGTACTGCCCAAAAGACACACTAAATGTTGTGTTAATATGTTTAATGTCATTATGCTCTTATATTTGTAAAGATTTTCCTTTAACTAACTACTTTTTACTTTTACTTGAGTGGATTTTTAGATGTGTAGCTTTACTTGTACTTAAGTAGAATTTCATCAAAGTAAAGGTACTTTTACTTGAGTAAAATTTTTCAGTACTTTTTCCACCTCTGGTTAACTGATAATGGTTTTCCAAAGTGTTCCAGAGCCCATGTAGTAATATACTTTATACAATCATGTTGGTTTTTAATGCAGTGAGAGAGTGCAGAGATTTCTCTGGATTCTCTGAATCTCTCGATAAAATATGGATTGTAGATGGTGAAATCCAAAAATCCTTGCAGTTGTGCATTAAGAAATGTTCTTAAAACACTGGACTATTTGCCAATGCAGTTTTTCATAGAGTCGCAGTCCTTGCTTGTGAACAACTCAGCCTTTTGAGGATGCCTCTTTCATACACAATCATGACCCTTTATTCTGTTACCAGTTAACCTGTTTACCTGTGACATGTTTAAAACAGGGATTTTTTGAGCATTCCACAAATTTCCCAGTCTCTTGTTGCTCCTGTCCCAACTTTTTTGGAATGTGTTGTCCTTGAGGATTTAGACTGAGAGATCACTGAAAAGGTTAGAGATTACAAAGACAGTTGTCTTGTTAACTTCACTGTGACCAGACAACACACACAGCCAGTTACTCTGCTCACTAACAGCTTGCTACACCTCTGTTCAGTCTCCTCCTGCTCTGTAATGTGACATACAGGAGAGCAGAAGGTTATATGCTAACCTGCTACAGCATGGCACTGATAAAATAATTATTTTGTGATGGCTGCATCGTATGATAAAAAATAACACAGGTCTTGGTTACAGAAAATAGCTTTGATGCGTATTCGACTGTACTGACATTAAAATTAATGATCCGATAATGTTAGAGGTGAGTGAAGGTGGCCTATCACACAGCCCCTCAGTGGGTAGCTTCTGTCATGATTTTGCAAAAGCTCTGTTTTACCAAACACACTGTAACACCAAGCCAGCATTTACAGATTTGTGCTGCCTCTCAGGCCCTGTTTACACCTGGTATTACAATGCATATTGGTTGATCAGTTTACAAGTGGCCAGCTCTAAGTACAGGTGTAAATGCACCCAGTGCATCCTCAAAGTGTCTTGAGATCTGATCACTCAGACTTCATTTGGAGGCAGTCTGGACCGTATCATGGCCACATTCTTTCAGCAGTGTGTACGCTAATTTTCCTTGACCCTATTGACGGACCACCTACCCAACCCAACTGACATCCTCTGCATAGACGGAACTGCAAGCTCAATAGCTGGTCAATGGTGTTGTTTTGAAGTTTTAATTACGAGTGCGTCAAACAGCTTGGGTAATTTATTTTGTCTTAAACTTGTCAAGGAATAGCCCCTTTTTGTATTCTTTTGATGCTGCCCACATGCCAAGGTCTTTGTAAACTTCTTCTTCCTCTTGTTTCTAGCAGAGTAGGCACAGGGAGTGCATTGCTGCCTCCCGCTGGTGAAAAAAACAAACATTTTTTTTAATATACTTTATTAATCCCCTGAGGGGAAATTAAATAATAATAATAATTTTTTCACTCCGCTGTCAATTACACACAGGTCCGAAATACACACATGCACAAACAGGACCTATACATGCACTAAGTGGAGAGATGTCAGAGTGACGGGGCTGCCCATGGACAGGTACCCCGAGCTGTTGGGGGGGTTCGGTGCCTTGCTCAAGGGCGCCTCGGCAGTGTCCAGGAGGTGAACTAGCACCTCTCCAGCTACCAGTCCACACTCCATATTTGGTCCGGACAGGGACTTGAACAGGCGACCGTCCGGTTCCCAACCCAAGTCTCTATGGACTGAGTTACTGCTGCCCAGAGCGACAATGCACTGGGCCTTCACAAACAGAGATGATCTAGCCTTCATGTCTGTTTGCATGAAGAGCAGGGAAGTGAGATCTCATCACAAGTTGTCACTCGCGATGCATGTGGAGACCTATTCTAATGCCAGGTGTGAACACACAGACTTTGAGCTGTCCCATGCCAAACTATCCTCCGGTTCGAGATTTAAGGGCCCTGACACACCAAGTAGACAGTTGGCAGCTGGTCGAAGTTGACACACTCATTGGTGTGGAGTGTCCGGAACCATTGGCCCTCGTTTCCTGATGGTTTGTGTTATTGCTCACTGGCACATGGCAAATATGCTCTGTTCTTTCAACAGTGGATTGTGTTTTTAATGTGCTAACTGGCTAACTAATGTCAAGACAATTTTCCGGTTACCCTATTTGATTAATGATTACAGACGACTGCCGTCTGCTGGTATGGAGGGGTATGTCCTCTCACACAGGCACAGAAGACACATGCGTTTGTTGGTTGTCGGTTTGTTGTCATGCGCAACTTTCTGACTGAGACATCGCGACAAGAGGCGAGGCAGCAGGGGGCTGTCGTCGCTGCTAGTTCTCCGATGTCAGTTTGGTGTGTTCAGGCCTTAATGGTCAGAGCGCACAGAGGCAGAGACATTTGGCAGGCCCATTTTGTGAAGACATAAATACAGCCCTCTATGCTTAACTGGGAATGGAACAGAATTGATTGCTCATTTTTAAGTCATGTTCTTCTTCAGTCCTTGAGGTGGATTTCCACTGTAACACAGATTGTGTGATATAAATAAATAGTCATTAGCTGCTCTGTCTCCAGGGGAAACCAGAGCTAATTGCAGGGTAATGAGAATGTTTGTGTGGCAGAGCATGAAGGAACACACTCCCACACTAAAGTACAAGTGCTTCTGTATGAACAATGACAAAAACACCATAATTACAGTTCATACTGTACAAACCACATAGGAACGATGGATCAGTTATCTCAAACAACAGGACCTGACCTCTGGAAATAGAACCAGAGGCACAAAGACTGCAGCTCAGAAAATACAAAGAGCATTCTGTTCTGTGTTATATTGTACTGAATGTGTTGTATTAGCAGTTTCACGTTACAAATCAGTGTTTCTTTGTTGCTGTTTGGCATGTCAGAGATGGGTGGCTTGCTCACCATCTGCTAATGTGTGCTCACCTTTTTTGTCTGACAACTTAAGATCCAGATGTTCAGGAGGTTTTTACCAGGAGCCGAATTATCCACAGAGGTCTCCTCTCCAAAACAAATGGACCAGGAGTCTAATTTTTCATTCTCAGGGTCTCATTGAGGAGGCAGTAGCTTAGTCCACAGGAACTTGGGTTGGAACTGGAGGTTCGCTGGTTCAAGTCCCCATCCAGACCAAATATGGAGTATGGACTGGTAGCTGGCACTGCTGAAGTGCCTTTGAGCAAGGCACCGAACCCCTAACTGCTTGGGGCGCCTGTCCATAGGCAGCCCTCTCACTCTGACATCTCTCCATTAAATGCATGTATAGTCCTATTTGTGCACATGTGTGTATTTCGGGCCTGTGTGAATGTGACAACAGATGAAAAAAAAACTGAATTTCCCCTCAGCAATTAATAAAGTCTTCTTCTTCATTTATAGAACACTGCATAGGAGCCACACTAAAAGTGTACATGCAGACAAAAGCAGAAAATAGTGTGTGCCAAAAAATAATGTGATTTATAAAACATTGAATACACCAGACAGTGCGCAATTTCCTTCCCAAATCAACTTGGAATTGGCCGCATGTGGATCGGCCTTATATCCTGCCCTCTACACGCCCACATTCAACCATTAAAGGTCAGGGCAAAAAGCACCTCATGAACGCTGATACACAGAAATGAGCCTGCTGATCAATGGGACTTCACAGGTGAATCATTGCAACAGCCAAGTATCACTGCAGTGTTTAAAGTTTATAGTATTTACACTGATTGCTTCACACCTCACCAAAATGATCATTGTTGCAGCTGTGTGCTGTTGGACTGCATTTCCCAGTGTTCTCCTGTGTTTTTCCTGCCCCTTTCCCCAGTGTCTGTTTGTGTCTTGTGGCTTCCCTTCCCTGGCTCCTGGCTGATTACACTCACCTGGCTGACTACACACACCTGGCTGATCACACACACCTGCCCTCCATCAAGCTCATCAACCTCCAGTCTATATCTACCCCTGGTTCTCACCCACTCATCGCCAGAATGTTGTTCAACCCTCTGTGGTAGTTTTCTCAGGCCAGACTTTAAGAAAGGACAATTTATTGATTGTGATTTCCCTGTGTTGTTTCCGCCTTTTTGTTAATCCTGATTCTCCGTATGTTCCAGGACCAGTACGCATCTGCCTCTCCTTTCTCCAACCAACCTGCCAGCCATCCACCCATCTGCTCCCCAGCCAGCCCTGCTCATCATCCCCCTCACCCTTCTCACTTGACCCTTGGACCCTGCTCACCACCATTCACCATTTTTTCCTTCTGTTGGAATAAATCCTTATTTTTTCCCCAACTGTTTGTGTCCTGCGTGTGGGTTCCCCCAGTGTTCTCAACAGAACATTCTGGCCACACCATGGACCCAGCGGACGCAGACAGCTTCCGTCAAGCTCTCACCGGCCAGGGCACTCTTCTCGGACAATACAACGAGATCCTGCAATCTCTGACAGCTCAGGTAACACAGATGGCAGAGGACCTTGCTGCTTTGCGGAGCCAACTCCCTGCCCAGAGCCCACAAGCGGTTCTCAGCCCATCACAGCCAGCCCAGCCAGACCACAGCCCCTCTCCCCCGCCACGTGAGCCTTATGTTCCACCTCCTGAGCCATATGATGGTGATCTAGGAACCTGTGGTGACTTTCTGTTGCCGTGTTCATTAGTGTTTGACCAACAGCCCCGTACTTATTGCACTGAGAAGGCTAAGATCTCTTACCTGATTGGCTGTCACCGTGGACCTGCACGGAGCTGGGCTAGAGCCGTATGGGAGAAGCAGTCGCCTATCTGTTCTTCCTTCTCAGACTTCAAGGAGGAGATGAAAAGAGTCTTCGATCACCCTGTCCGTGGCAAGGATGCTGCTAAAAGACTATTTTCCTTCCGTCAAGGCTCCCGCTCTGTGGCTGAAATGGCCATAGAGTTTCGTTGTCTGGCAGCTGAGAGTGACTGGAATGAGGAGGCACTCCAGGGAGCATTCCAGAATGCCCTCAATGAAACCATCAAGGACGAGTTGGTGTCCCAGAAAGAGCCAGATGGGCTCGAAGAGTTGATCACCTTGGCCATCCGTGTGGATAACCGCTTACGTGAGCGATGCAGGGAGAGAGGTAGTAGACAGTCCTCCTCACTCTTCCCCCGTCCTTCTCTCCCTCCCCTCAGTAGGCCCGACTCTGGTCCCTCAGTTGTTTATTCCAACCCTGTCCCCCAGTCCTCACCACCTCCCAGTGAAGAGCCCATGCAGCTTGGTCGGGCTCGTCTTTCCCCAGCAGAACGTCAGAGGAGAATGCTAGCTGGAGAGTGTACCTATTGTGGTAAAAAGGGCCACTTCCTTGCTGGTTGTCCCCATCGGCCAAAAGAGGAGGCTCACCAGTAGCAGCGGGGATTCTGGTGGGCCCAACCTCCTCCCATTCAACCCCCCGCTCCAGAATGCAGCTTGAGGCAACGCTCTGTTGGAACCGACAATCCCTGCCCCTACGCGCACTGGTGGATTCTGGAGCTGACGAAAGCTTCCTGGACTCAAAGCTGGCAGCACAAGCTGGTATTCTCAGTGAACCCCTGACAGCCCCGCTAGAAGCCACTGCTCTCAATGGTGAGTTTTTTGCCCGTGTCACTCATCGCACCAAACCCCTGCAACTTATTATCTCTGGCAACCATCGTGAGTTTATTCAGTTTAATTTGATCTCCTCTCCCCTCACACCCATAGTTCTTGGCCATTCCTGGTTAAAGGTTCATAATCCTCACATTGATTGGTCAGCCAGCAAACTAGTCAGCTGGAGCTCCCATTGCCACTCACTTTGTCTGCAGTCAGCCCTTGCCCCTGTAGAGGCCACTGTTCCTCCTCCTTCCAAAAGCCCAGATCTGTCCTCAGTCCCACCAGTTTACCACGATCTGAAAGAGGTGTTCAGTAAACAGCAAGCTCTCTCTCTGCCCCCTCATCGCCCCTATGATTGCTCCATTGACCTCCTTCCCGGGGCTCCTTTGCCTTCCAGCCGGATATTCAATCTGTCTCGACTGGAGAGGGAGACTATGGAAAAATATATTCACGACTCCCTGGCAGCTGGCATCATCCGCCCTTCCTCCTCCCCAGTTGGAGCTGGTTTCTTTTTTGTCTCCAAAAAGGATCATTCCCTCAGGCCGTGTATTGATTACCGTGGACTCAACGCCATTACAGTAAAGAACAAATACCCCTTACCACTCATCTCCTCTGCTTTTGAGCCCATTCAGGAAGCCACCATCTTTTCCAAGCTGGATCTCAGGAACGCATACCACCTTGTCCGGATCCGGGAGGGAGATGAGTGGAAAACTGCCTTCAACACACCTGGGACATTTTGAATATTTAGTTATGCCGTTTGGCCTCACCAATGCCCCAGCTGTCTTCCAGGCCCTTGTCAATGATGTGCTGCGGGATTTCCTTAACCGTTCTGTTTTTGTTTACCTGGACGACATCTTGGTCTTCTCCCGCACCCCAGAGGAGCATGTGGTGCATGTCAGACAGGTACTCCAGAGGCTCTTGGAAAATAAGCTTTTTGTGAAGGCTGAAAAATGTGACTTTCATATCAGTTCCATCTCATTCCTGGGTTACATCCTTGAGCGTGGACAGGTGCGGACAGACCCTGACAAGATCCGAGCAGTGGCTGAGTGGCCCAAACCCACCACAGTGAAACAACTCCAGCAGTTCCTTGGGTTTGCAAACTTTTATCGTCGCTTTATTCGGGACTTCAGTCGGGTGGCTGCACCTCTCACCAAGCTCACTTCCCCTTCAACTCCCTTTTCCTGGTCCACAGAAGCCGAAGAGGCATTTTTGGAGCTTAAGAGGCACTTCACTTCTGCCCCTGTGTTGATCCACCCTTGTCCTGAACGGCAATTCATTGTGGAGGTGGACGCATCCAACACTGGAGTTGGAGCTGTCCTCTCCCAACGCTCCCCCACTGACCAAAAGTTGCACCCATGTGCCTTCTTCTCCTGTCGGCTATCTGCAGCAGAAAGAAACTATGACGTGGGAAATCGAGAGTTGCTGGCCGTCAAACTTGCCCTTGAGGAATGGAGGCACTGGCTGGAGGGAGCCAAGCAGCCATTCATTGTCTGGACTGACCATAAAAATCTGGCGTACATTCAGACAGCCAAACGCCTAAACTCTCGACAGGCCCGCTGGGCTCTGTTCTTTGGTAGATTCTCCTTCACCCTCACCTATCGTCCAGGTTCCCGTAACCTTAAACCGGATGCTCTCTCCCGCCAGTTCTCTCCAGAAGAGGCTCCCTCCAGCTCAGACACCATCCTCCCATCAACCTGTGTAGTGGCAGCAGTGACATGGGAGATCGAGTCCCTGGTGAAAGGCGCACAAAGAGATCAACCTGATCCAGGTAACGGACCCACTAACTGTCTCTTTGTGCCCGAGTCTGTCCGTTCCCAGGTCCTGCAGTGGGCACACACCTCCAAGTTCACCTGTCACCCCGGGGTCAATAGAACTTTGTTCCTGCTGAGGCAGCGTTTCTGGTGGCCCTCCATGATTGCTGACACTCGTGCCTTTGTTGCTGCCTGTGAAGTCTGTGCCCGCTCTAAGGCATCCCATCGCCCATCCGCTGGTCTCCTCCGCCCACTGCCAGTCCCGGGCCGTCCCTGGTCCCACATAGCTTTGGACTTCATCACCGGTCTCCCTCTGTCTCACGGTAAAACCACCATACTCACCATAGTAGACAGATTTTCCAAAGCTGTTCATTTTGTTGCTCTCCCCAAGCTTCCCACAGCCCTAGAAACAGCTGATCTCCTTGTGTCCCATGTCTTCCGCCTCCATGGAATCCCCAGTGATGTTGTGTCGGATCGTGGCCCCCAGTTCATATCCAAAGTGTGGAAGGCCTTCTTTCAAGCTTTGGGAGCAACTGTAAGTCTGTCTTCAGGTTATCACCCACAGACCAACGGTCAAACAGAGCGGGCCAACCAGGACCTGGAAGCAACACTCCGTTGTGTGGCGTTCAAGAACCCCTCTTCCTGGAGTACTCACTTGCCTTGGGTCGAGTACGCACACAACTCCCAGTCCAGCACGGCCACGGGTATGTCACCATTTGAATGTGTAATGGGTTACCAACCACCCTTGTTTCCAGCTTTGGAGGACGACATCTCTGTCCCGTCTGTTCAAGCCCATCTCCGTCGTTGCCATAAGGTGTGGAAGGATGCCCGTGCTGCCTTGCTTCGCTCTGCTGACCGCAACAAACGTCTGGCTGACCGCCATCGAACACCAGCCCCAGACTATCAACCAGGTCAGAGTGTTTGGTTATCTTCCAAAAATCTCCCATTAAAGACCAGTTCTAAGAAACTCTCCCCCCAATATGTTGGACCGTACAAGATTGAATCAATTATCAACCCCACTGCTGTTAAACTTAAACTGCCCTCTCATATGAGGATACACCCCACCTTTCATGTCTCCCAGCTCAAACCAGTCTCTGTCAGTCCACTCTCTCCTCCAGCCCCCTCCCCTCCAGCCCCGCGTATCATTGATGATCATCCAGCATACACCATCCAGCGGCTACTGGACGTGCGCCGCAGAGGCCGAGGTTGTCAGTTTCTGGTGGATTGGGAAGGATATGGGCCGGAGGAGCGGTGCTGGGTCCCTCGTCAGGACATTTTGGATGTGTCCCTTATCCAGGACTTCTACCAGAGACACCTAGACAAGCCTAGGCCGCCTGGAGGCGTCCGTTGAGGGGGGGGTACTGTTGCAGCTGTGTGCTGTTGGACTGCATTTCCCAGTGTTCTCCTGCGTTTTCCCTGCCCCTTTCCCCAGTGTCTGTCTGTGTCTTGTGGCTTCCCTTCCCTGGCTCCTGGCTGATTACACTCACCTGGCTGATCACACACACCTGCCCTCCATCAAGCTCATCAACCTCCAGTCTATATCTACCCCTGGTTCTCACCCACTCATCGCCAGAATGTTGTTCAACCCTCTGTGGTAGTTTTCTCAGGCCAGACTTTAAGAAAGGACAATTTATTGATTGTGATTTCCCCGTGTTGTTTCCGCCTTTTTGTTAATCCTGATTCTCCGTATGTTCCAGGACCAGTACGCATCTGCCTCTCCTTTCTCCAACCAACCTGCCAGCCATCCACCCATCTGCTCCCCAGCCAGCCCTGCTCATCATCCCCCTCACCCTTCTCACTTGACCCTTGGACCCTGCTCACCACCATTCACCATTTTTTCCTTCTGTTGGAATAAATCCTTATTTTTTCCCCCAACTGTTTGTGTCCTGCGTGTGGGTTCCCCCAGTGTTCTCAACAATCATGACAATTAGTATATCTCCGACACTAGGATATCATTTGAAGATGAAAGTTGTGCGAGAGCTGGTGATGGCTTTATTTCCAGACTTTATTGATTTACACAATCCATATATGCAGGCGGTGAAAATGTAGGTAGATGACTGGAGAAGGAAAAGTGTGTGGCAGCGACTGCAATGTCTCAAATGTGCTTTGTGTGCACATACTCATGTTCAATGCAGTGATTTTATACACAAAAACTGAAAACTCAGATTGTACTTGCTGATATATATTTACAGTACTAGAGGATATTATTGTAAAATTTTGCTCTATTTTGCAATTATCTAATGCTATTTGATGTGCACTCCACTGCTGACCACGAATGAATGGAATGGAATGTGATGGTGAGACAGCAATGATGAAATAATGAGCAAAATTCAATGTGAGATTTGAGTAAGCTAATCATTTTTACAACTGACAGGTGTTTATGGAAAAGTTATGGCTCACTAGCATATGCATTAATAACACAGCTGGACTGAATGTTTATGATAAAGTCGCTCTATAAAAAACAAGTTATATGAGCGAAAATTAAATGTGCGAGACATATACATATAATGATATCTCGCACAATTTCTACAATGTGGCTTCAATTCACCACCTCACCGTTGCCAATATCCCCTGCCTTCAAAATATGCGTATGAAGGTCAGAGTTTCCCTACAGGTGTTCACAATTTCCCATCAAGTATGTTTTTATACATCAAAACGTTTGCATGAGAAGTGGTGAACGCCTCTTTCAGGCCTTGTTTTGTGCATAAGCAATGTTTATATTTGAGACTCCAGGTAATATAAACTGGTAAATACACTGAATAAAGCAGTTTCACGTTAAAAATCAGTGTTTTTCCTGCTTGTCTCAGATGGGCTTTTTTTGATAGGACAGTGGTAGTGTGAAAGGAGGAGAGAGGGAGGATGACATGCAGCAAAGGGCCACAGGTCACAATCAAAACTGTGGCCACTGCGACAAAGACATAGTCCTACATGGGGCGCCTGCCTAACCAAGTGAGCTACTCAGCATCCTGAAAACACCATGATTCTTATTTTTAGGAGGTTTTATACTTAAGAAAACATTATTATTATATTAAATTTCATATCTGCCAATATATCCCCCTAAATCCTCAACACTGGACCTTTAAGTTCACATGTAAATGCTCATACTTTCACATACTTAATACATTAATACATTTAAATGTATCACTTTGTCTTTGCTGTGTTCATTCTGTTGTGAGACAACACGTGAATCTTTACCTGTAGGAATTGCTGTGTCATCCACAGGCAGGTAGGACTGTGCACTGATGGACACTTGATGGTCATAGATGTCTGCTGCACCCTTCACACACACACACACACACACACACACACACACACACACACACACACACACACACACAAAACCACAGAAGAGTGACAAGTGTAGGGATCAGATACCTTTCAGTTCATCCAATATCCATCCATCCATCTATACATCCAGTATTCTAATTATTATGTTTTAAACAAGCACAGCGCGCTTTTCAGCTAATAGCAAATTGTTATTAATAAGCTGAAACATCAACTGTTCCCATCCATAAATGGTTTAGCTTAGTTTGCAACGTATGTCAAGACTTACCAACGGTAATGTGACCTGCAGGCAGTGACTCTCCTCAGCACCAGAGGGAGGGGCAGAGAGGACAGGAGGACTGATACTGACAGATGTGTTTTTTATTCTTTCTAAACTTCAGTCAGTATTCTGATGTTAGAAATATAATTTATTTTATTGACATTTTGGATTTGTTTCCAGTGAGAAATTGAGTTTATATAGTGAGTCTATAAATAACATTTAGTTATAAAATATTTAGTTTTAAAGGGAAATTTCGGTTTATTTCAACCCGTCTCCTATCGTCCTAAATTTGTTTCAAGTGACTAGTGACATAGAAATAATAGTTAGCATGTTAGCCGTTAGCCTAGATACAGCCATAGCGTCAGATCTGTTAAAACGTAATTAAATGGGCATCCTTTCAAGTGCAAAGTTAGTCCACTAAACAAGCTTTTTCTCTACAAAGACCGCCTCATATCGTTAGGATAAATGTCAGAGAACATATAGAAAATGACATGTAAACGTGTTGTCTTACCTTACCGGTGTGGTGCCATGTTTGTTGTTTACCATTTAGCTAAGGCTGCAACCAATCCCATTCCTTGCAACAGAGGTATTCCTCTTCTGTGGGCACTGGGGTACAGCATTCACAGGTAACATTACCGTTACACCACCGATCTCCAGAGCTAAAGCCTTCCAGCAGCCATTCCTCCCCTCTTGTCCTCTACCTGTTGTGCCTCTCTCTCTCTCCTCCTCCGTTCTTCAATTTCACAAAGCTCTTCGTCAGTGTATTCTGGCTCAAATAAATAAGGGCGGCCATCGCCTCTTGATGTGGAAAGCCTACATTCCACATTTAGGTGGTCTTCAGAGTTGTTGTCTTACCTTACGTGTGTTTACCATTTACCTCTGCTTCCCAAAGCACAGCCGAAATATTGCGAGAACAAGCAGCGATCTCATGCCGTGCCTGAAATCTCGCGAGAACAAGCCGCAGCAGCTGCAAGGCAGAACCGGACAGTAGCCTGAAAGGTTCATTCATTTATTTTATGAAAGATTTATAGAATAATGGCTGACTTTTTGCCAGACTTTGTGGAGGAGGAATTTGATTTTGCAGAGTTTTATGGCCGCCCTTATTTATTTGAGCCAGAATACACTGACGAAGAGCTTCGAGAAATTGAAGAACGGAGCAGGAGAGAGAGAGAGAGAGAGAGAGAGAGAGAGAGAGGCACAACAGGTAAAATACAACAGAGGAGGAATGGCTGCTGGAAGGCTTTAGCTCTGGAGATTGGTGATGTAACGTTACCTGTGAATGCTGTACCCCAATGCCCACAGAAGAGGAATACCTTTGTTGCAAGGAATGGGACTGGTTGCAGCCTTAGCTAAATGGTAAACAACAAACATGGCACCACACCGGTAAGGTAAGACAACACGTTTACATGTTGTTTTCAATATGTTCTCTGACATTTATCCTAACGATATGAGGTGGTCTTTGTAGAGAAAAAGCTTGTTTAGTGGACTAACTTGGCACTTGAAAGGATGCCCGTTCAATTACGTTTTAACAGGTCTGACACTACGGCTGTATCTAGGCTAACGGCTAACATGCTAACTATTATTTCTATGTCACTAGTCACTTGAAACAAATTTAGGATGATAGGAGACGGGTTGAAATAAACCGAAATTTCCCTTTAATCCTGTTCTGAGTTTCTTCTTTTTTTAAAAAAAATAATCCCATGTAACGTTTACAGTATTTGTGCTCTGAGAATCTCTTTAACACTAGCAAAAATTGATATTGTAATTGAAATATCCCCAATTGAATGGATATCGAATCAAATCGGAAATTTGATTGGGACCTTGTGAATCGAAATCGAATCAATTCAGGAAATCAGTGGCAATACCTAGCCCTACTAAAGACAAAGCTATTGAGGAAGCAGGTGAAGTTATTCCCTGCCTTCCAAACCATTTGCAAATCTTAAGTTTTGGCAAAGTCTTTGCATAAGGGTTCCAAGGATACTGTTTTATGATGTACCGATTAACAATATTCTTTACACTGTTTTATATCTTTAAATATGACCACAAAAGTAGTAATTTAAATCCCTGACAACCCAGAGTTGAGACCAGGACTCAGAGTCACAGTCCTATACGCCTCTCTGAGCTTCTAGTTCAGTTACCCAGCCATAGTTTTCATAGTTTTATACAAACGGTGTCTGTCCCCCGACCACCTAAATTATTTAAATCTAAAATTAAACAAAGAGGAGTTGTGCATAACAACCTCATAAAAATTAAAACCTCTTCTGTGACAGAAAGACAAAACAGGAGAATTAAATGCGGACTGTTAAATATCATGTCTCTATCGTCTAAAGCAGAGTTAGTAAACAAATTAATATCAGATAATCATATTGATTTACTCAGTCTCACTGAAACCTGGCTGTGTCAAGATGAATATGTTAGTCTAAATGAGTCCACTCCTCCCAGTCATAATAATACCCACATTCCTCGAGGCAGCAGCCGAGGAGGGGGAGTTGCAGCCATTTTAAACTCTAGCCTGTTAATCAGCCCTAAACCTAAACTAGATTATAATTCATTTGAAAGCCTTGTTCTTAGTCTTTTACATCCGACCTGGAAAACCTCACAACCACTTTTATTTGTTATAGTGTACCGTGCTCCTGGCCCGTATTCTGAATCTGTATCTGAATTCTCAGAGTTTTTATCCAGTTTAGTTCTTAAATCAGATAAGTCTTTCCACAGAATCCCTCGCTATCGGATCATTATCTGATTACTTTTGATTTCTTTTTACTTGATTACACGCCACTCAGCAACAGTTACTATACTAGATGTTTGTCGGATAGTGCTGTCCCAAAATTTAAGGAAATGATTACTCCGTTGTTAAATTCAATACCAAGTCCTTCAGTAACAGAGGTTTCCCATACCAACTTTAACCTCTCCCAAATTGATCATTTTGTTGATAGCGCCATAGGCTCGCTGCAAACAACACTCGACTCTGTAGCTCCTCTTAAAAAGAAGTTAACAAAGCAAAGAAAGTTCGTTCCTTGGTATAACTCTCAAACCCGTGAGTTAAAACAAATATCGCGGGGCTTCCGGGTTGGACACCGACAAGATGGCAGCTTAGTTTAGGAGCTCCCGACTGCACCCTCTAGAAAGTCATTGAACTACCCCCAAGAAAGCGAAATTTCAACTTTATAGACTTTGTTAAAACGGGGGTAACGATGGATACCAGGCAGAAGGGCAAGAAGGGGACTCAGCAGCCAGAAATAAATGACGACGAAAGACCACGAGGTGACACGCAGACCACCGCTAGCAAACAAGCTAATGTAACGCCAGGTGAAGAGAAGGCTGACCTGGTCTTGATCCTTCGGGAACTGAGGGGTTTTCGCCAGGACAACAAGCAACAGTTGGAGGACATTAAGGGGGAAATTTTAAAGACTAACGTAAGACTAGACAAGGCAGAAGAGCGAATAATGAAAGTCGAGGAACGAGTCCAAAACACTGAGGATATTTTAGCAGAAATGCTAAAGCTACACAACTCGCTAGATGCCAAAATAACCGACCAGGAGAGCCGTTCTAGACGTGAAAACATACGGATCTACGGGGTCGCCGAGGGAGCCGAAAAGCAGTCTCAATCCATGACTTCATTTGTGGAAAAGTTACTCCGCGAAAATCTCGACATACCCGACGAGATGCCTTTGCAGCTGGAGAGAGCGCACCGCGCTCTCGGTCCACAGCCACCTGAGGACGCAGCACCAAGATCCATACTGGTGAGATTCCTCAGCTTCAAAACAAAGGAAAATGTTCTCGCGCAGCTTGGCAGAAAAGGGGCTTTACCTGGCAAGGGAGGCGAATAAACCTGGATAACGACTACGCACCGCGTATTCTTCAGAAAAGAAGGGCATATACAGAAATACGCAAGATCCTGAAGGATCGCCAGATCCCTTTCCAAACCCTGTACCCAGCGCGGCTTAAAGTTAAATATAATGATGAAACCCGGATCTACGAGAGCGCCGAGGAAGCGGCAATTGACATGTCAAACAGAGGATACCCGGTGGAGATCATCAAACCTCCAGAGACTCTGATGGACAAATTGCAGCAGCTGACGTGGAAGAGGAGCAGCCAGCGAAGGGGGAGACGCGCATCCCACCCCAGACGAGAGTCTAACTTCAAGGAGAGACTGCAGTCTTTCAGGCGGTCCTCACCTCCAACAACTTAAGCTAAGATTGGTCATTTTTGT
The DNA here is from genome assembly GCF_011397635.1 of Epinephelus fuscoguttatus. NCBI lineage: Eukaryota > Metazoa > Chordata > Actinopteri > Perciformes > Serranidae > Epinephelus > Epinephelus fuscoguttatus. Next base: position 38,103,385 of record NC_064767.1, on the reverse strand, counting down.
CTGGTAGATGAGCCCCCCTTTTTGATGTTTTTCCCCCCAATGTCTGATTGATCGGGTAGGTGCATTTACAAATATAAAAACCTAAATTTAAATGGGGAAAAGGCTATATTACCTGGTTATTCTGGTTAATAATGTTATTTACAAAATGTAAGAATCACAGGGGGCAATAAGGGACTCTGGTGCAGCTAACCTGAGTAAGGGCCCCCTCTTCTGGACACGGGGAGGGGCTTTCCCTAGAGACTTGAACAGGGTCACAACAAAGACCTCTGAAGTGGAAGCCATACACAGCTTTGTTATATTACATGTTTATCTGTTTTACATTTTGGGTTTAATGTTGTTTTTCCATGTTCACTCCCTGTCAGTTCCTTCAGGGAAGGGGGGCTTTCCTAGGAAGTATATGGAGGCTGATTTTTGTTCACATACATGCAAGGTAAAACTTTAAAAGTAGCTTCTTTTAATGTTAATGGTTTACACAGTCCAATCAAAAGAGGGAAAATTTTATCCAAATTAAAAAAAGAAAAAATTCAAATCGCTTTCCTACAGGAAACGCATTTAAGTGATTTAGAGCATAATAAGTTAAACAGAATGGGTTTCAAATACATATACTCATCTTCTCACAAATCAGGACGGCAGAGGAGTGGCTGTATTGATATCTGGTCAAGTTAAATATGAACACGTGTCAGAAATTAGGGACAAAGAAGGAAGATTTGTTTTGGTTACTGGGAGAATCAACGGAGCCCTAATGAGCCTCCTAAATGTCTATGTCCCTCCCGGAAGTGATTGGCTATTTTACAAGAAAATATTTGAAATAATGACTACAAAAAGCCAGGGCATCTTAATCAGTGGAGGAGACTTTAATATTCGTTTGAATTCTCGATTAGACTCCTCCAATAGAAAGTCGGACTCAAATGCAATCAGCAAGAAAGTGAATGCTTTGATGAAAGAAGTGGGAATTATCGACGTTTGGAGAGAATTGTACCCGTCTGGCCGAGATTTTACCCACTTCTCCTCACCCCACGCAGTCTACTCCAGAATAGATTATTTTTTCACCTTTAGTAAGGACTTTCACAGAATAAAGCAATGTGATATTGGTCCGATTGCCTTATCTGACCATAGCCCTATATACATGTCAATAAATTTAAACAATAAACCAAGATCTTTACCTTGGCGCCTGAATTCAAACCTTCTAAACAACCCACAGATTAAAGAAAAAATTAGGAAAGAAATTAAAACATATCTGGAGCTAAATGATAATGGGGAGGTGTCGCCATCTGTGCTCTGGGATGCACTGAAAGCGGTACTCCGAGGGAAAATAATAGCTATCTCGTCGTATGAAAAGAAACTCAGAAAAGAAAGGCTCATTAATTTGGAAGAGAAATTAAAAGAATTACAAAGAGACCATGTAGAGACTCTAAATAAGGAAACCAGATTAAAAATGAACAAAATAAAAAAGGAAATAGATGAAATCAATACTTCAGAAATACAGAAAATGCTGTTATTTACAAAACAACGTTACTATGAAGCTGGTGGAAAATCTCTCAAACTCCTATCTTACAGATTACGCAAACAACAAGCAGACAATTCAATACATAAAATAAGAAATCCTTACTCTGGGAACATTGAGACACATACAGAGAGAATTCAGCAAAGTTTTGAAATGTTCTATAAATCGTTGTACTCCCAACCAAAAATGAATAATGACCTTCAGATTGAATCATTTTTAGCCACTCTTAATTTACCTACCGTTACCAACGAACAAAATGACAAACTATTGTCTGAAATAGGAATAGGAGAATTAAATGCAGCAATAAGTAAATTGAAAACAGAGAAGTCGCAGAGATGGCTTCACCTCTGAGTGGTGGACTATGAAAGAATCACTGGCTCCAGTACTATTGAGAACTTTTAATTGGGTGTTGAAGAAGAAAGAAATTCCGGCCTCCTGGAGATATGCCATTATTTCTGTGTTACCAAAAGATGGAAAAGACAAGTTGGAGTGCAGCAATTACCGGCCAATTAGTGTATTGAATATTGACTACAAATTATTTACAACTATACTGTCCAAGAGAATTGATAATATATTACCAGATCTGATCCACTTCGACCAAACTGGTTTTGTGAGACAAAGACAAACACAGGATAATACTAGGAGAACTTTGCATATTATAGATCAGATTATTGAACAAGGAATAGAATCAGCCATTATTAGCCTAGATGCCGAAAAGGCTTTTGACTCGGTCAGGTGGTCTTTTTTGTATAAAGTTTTAGAAAGATTCGGCTTTCATAAATCTATTATTGAAGTATTTGAAGCCTTATATGACAAACCGTCTGCAAAAATAAAAATTAATGGTGACTTATCAAATCCATTCATCCTTGAAAGAGGAACCAGACAAGGCTGCTGTGCCTCACCTCTCCTCTTCTCTATATTTATTGAGCCCTTGGCTCAATGGATCAGACAAAATACAGACATTAAAGGAATAAATATGCCATCAGGAGAAAATAAATTGGCCTTATTTGCGGATGATGTATTGATATATTTATCACAACCCACTCAGTCACTTCCAAAGCTTATGAACCTGCTAGAACAATATGGGATGTACTCAGGATATAAACTTAATATACAAAAAACACAGGTAATCACCTTTAATTATTGCCCACCTAATCACATCAGAAGCAAATACAAAATGAAATGGGATGCAGAATCAATCAGATACTTAGGGGTAAACTTAACAAAGGATATTACAAAATTATTTGATTTGAATTATAACCCCTTAAACTCCCAGTTGAAATCCGATATTTCACGTTGGAATGTTATCCCTTTTTTGAGCTTAAGCTCCAGGGTGGAGTCCATTAAAATGAACATTCTGCCAAGATTGCTCTATCTTTTCCAAAATCTTCCAGTGTCAATACCAACCAAACAATTCGTAGAATGGGATATGATGATATCCAGGTATTTATGGCAGGGGAAAAAACCCAGGATCAGGTTTGAGACCTTACAACTGAGTAAAGAGAGGGGGGGTATGGGTCTCCCCTCCTTAAGAGAATATTACTTAGCAGCACAGCTGAGGCCATTGATCTGCTTATGTACCCCAGATTATTCTGCACGTTGGAAAGAAGTTGAAAATGCCTTACTAGAAGGGATACCTATTGAAGCTACTATTGCAGATAATGAACTTTTAAATAAACAATTGAACATAAGCAACCCTTGGTTAAATATATTATTGAAAACCTGGCAGGAAATTGTAAAAACTTGTAATTTAAATGACTCAATTAAACTACTGCGATGGTGTGCCTATGACACTGACTTTATTCCAAACAGATCTGATGGCAGATTTAAAAAATGGGCTGCTAAAGGCCTAACAAACTATTACTCATTTACTAAGGAGGGGACATTCCATAGTTTTGAATTCTTAAAGAAGAGATACAATCTTGAGCAAAAGGATTTCTATAGATATCTCCAAGTTAGAAACTATTTCAACCAGAATCTGAGACCAAATGTAGGTAAAGTAGAAACAGGAATTCTGAAAATTCTTTTGTCAGTATCAGAATCTCCATGTACTAAGATCATCTCTAAACTATATAAAGATGTACTCCATCCCAAATCAGGAAATACGTGGTATATAAAAGAAAAGTGGGAAAAAGAAGGCAATTTGATTATAACAGAGGATGCTTGGAAAAGAATATGTCTCATACAATGGACTTCAACTTGCTCCACTAATTGGCGTGAATTCTGTTGGAAAAACGTTGCTAGGTTTTTTATTACACCTTTACAAAAGAGACATGGGGGAGGGGGTTCCAGCTGCTGGAGACAACGTGGGATGGACGACGCCAATCATTATCATGTTTTCTGGAACTGCCCAGTCATTGTTCCTTATTGGCAGGAAATCCATAAACATATTAACAATATATTTGGAGTCAATATTCCTTTTACTATGGATACAGTTTATATGGGAGATATTCAATTTGACGGATGGAGAAATAACGATAAAAAGTTGGTTCTAATTCTCCTGGCTGGAAGCAAAAAAGTTATTACGAGAAATTGGCTCAAACCCCACTTACCCACTATAGATGGATGGATAGACATTATTTATGAAATTTACATAATGGAGCGGCTGTCATATTCCCTTCAAGTCCAGAAAGATAGATTTTACAAAATTTGGAGCAAATGGACTGAGTATGTTAAACCCATAAGACCAGACTTCTCTTAAATTATTGGAAAAGGTCAGGCAAACAGTGTTGTATTGACCTAGGCAATTTTTTGTGACCTTTAACCTGAACTTTTTATTTTGTTATATGGATGTACTGATATTCTGTTTCTATACCTCTCCAATGTGAAGGCCCCCCGTGTTCTTGTAAATAATTCACACTTAATGTTTACATAAAGGCTCAAAAACATCTGAAAGAGCTATATGGAGATATACTCAGATGATCTGTGACTACTTATTTGATAATGTCATTGAATACATATGTTTTATGCTGATTATTTTACCTGATTATGACATTGCCATTTGAAAGTGCTCTTTCTAAATAAAAAATTATAAAAAAAAAACAACAAACAAATATCGCGAAGTTTGAAAGGAACTGGCGATTAACCAAACTGGAAGAATCTCGTTTAATCTGGGCAGACAGTCTCAAAACTTATAAGAGGGGCCTCCGCAATGCCAGAGCAAACTATTACTCAGCATTAATAGAAGCAAACAAGAATAACCCCAGGTTTCTTTTCAGCACTGTAGCCAGGCTGACTGAGAGTCAAAGCTCTATTGAGCCTTGTATTCCTTTAGCCCTTAGCAGTAATGATTTTATGAGATTTTTTAATGACAAAATTCTAACTATTAGAGGCAAAATTCATGACCTCCTGTCCTCAGATAGTACCTATCTAACCTCAAACACAGCTGTAAAACCTAATATATATTTAGATTGCTTCTCCCCAATTTCTCTTCAAGAATTGACCGCAGTGATTTCTTCATCTAAATCATCAACGTGTCTCTTAGACCCCATCCCAACTAGGCTACTTAAGGAGGTCTTTCCTTTAGTTAACACTCATATATTAGATATGATCAATATATCCTTATTAACAGGCTATGTACCACAGTCTTTTAAGGTAGCTGTAATTAAACTTGCCCACCCTGGATCCAGAGGTGTTAGCCAACTACAGACCAATATCTAATCTTCCCTTTATGTCAAAGATCCTTGAGAAAGTAGTCGCAGACCAGCTGTGTGATTTTCTCCATGATAATAATTTATTTGAGGAATTTCAGTCAGGATTTAGAGTGCATCATAGCACTGAGACAGCACTAGTTAAAATTACAAATGACCTTCTGATTGCTTCAGACAAAGGACTCATCTCTGTACTTGTTTTATTAGATCTTAGTGCGGCGTTTGACACTATTGACCATCAAACTCTGCTACAGAGACTGGAACACTTAATTGGCCTAAAAGGTTCTGCACTAAGCTGGTTTAAATCTTATTTATCTGATCATTTTCAGTTTGTTGATGTTCATAATGAATCATCCTTACGTACTAAAGTTTGTTTTGGAGTTCGTTTGTTTTGTGCTCGGACCAATCCTATTTATTCTATATGGGGCATTCTACTGATTTTGTGCAAAGTGCTGTCCCTTAACAAAAAAACAACAAAAACGATATAATTGAGTATTCAGACATAGATATTTACAAAGACTATGTTATGACCTATTTAAACCCAGGACATTAAATGAAAAAGTGATAAGCTAAATATATACAAAATCACCATTTATAGGGTACTTTATATTGGGAAGTAGCTGTCCCCAACCCTGACCTCTAAAATTCAATTGATGTAAATAACACTTAAAACATTTTTCATATTTTTTTTCAAAAGTGTGATTAAGTTTAAACAGAAGTTGAAAGATTTAGATGTATTGTGGGATTCATTTTTAAATTAAAAAACTATGCTAAAAAAAATAGTGTCCCTTGTTTTCATGTCACTACCGAAACACAAGAGTTTTAATGCTCTGGTTGTGTCTGGATTTGAGCCACACCCCTGAATTTCTGAGAAGGGGGGGGTAGTACTGCACCCCATCCCAGATGTCTGCATGGTAAGTCGCTGACTCCCATCATTTTTTAAATAAATGTCTTCCAAAGTCTGAAAATGAGTGTGTAACTTTTAAAGTTGTCACTACCGAACACATGTTCTCTTCAATTATGTAAAAATTTGGGGGGTTTATGTTTATGTGTTTATTACGTTTTTCTGTGTGAACAACTCTTCAAACATGTGCTTGTTAGCCATGTGACTGCCAGCATTCTTTAGTTATCCTGAAAAATAGCTAGGAATGTCACTACCGCAACAGTCACTACCGAAATCTATGGTAAAGTTTCGGTAGTGACATGATCATTTTGGTAGTGACAAAATAGAATGGTCAGTAGTTAAACCCCATAATTTTGTGGCCCAAAATCATGCTCTTCTCTGCTCTGCTCTGCTCTACTCTACTCTGCTTTATTCTATACTCTACTCTTCTCTATTCTACTCTGCTCTACTCTGCTCTGTCCTACTCTGCTCTACTTTGCTCTACTCTACTATACTCTGCTCTACTCTGCTCTGTTCTGTTCTACTCTGCTCTACTATACTATACTCTGCTCTACTCTACTCTATTCTCCTCTACTCTACTATAATCTGCTCTACTCTACTCTATTCTGCTCTACTCTATTCTGCTCTGCTCTACTATATTCTGCTATACTTTGCTCTACTCTGCTATACTCTGCTCTTCTCTACTCTACTCTACTCTGCTCTACTCTACTCTACTCTGCTATGCTTTACTCTGGTCTACTCTATAATCTACTCTATTCTGCTCTTCTCTACTCTGTTCTGTTCTACTCTGCTCTACTTTATTCTACTCTGCTCTACTCTACTATACTCTGCTCTACTCTATTTTGCTCTACTCTGCTCTACTTTGCTTTACTCTGGTCTGTCTCACTATGCCTCACCCCACTATGCCTCACTCTGCCTCTACTTTGCCTACCTGGTCTCTGTCTCACTGCTGCACTCTACTATGCTCTGCTCTGCTCTACCCTACTATGCCTGCTCTCACCCCACTCTACTGTGCTGTGCCCCACTCTATACCTGCTCCACTCTACCTGGCCTACGCCATAATCTACTCTTTCCACCCCACTCTGCTCCATACTCTACCTTCTCTACTCTATTCTGCTGCTCTACTCTACTATATCTGCTCCACTCTACTTTGCTCTTCTCTGCTCCACTCCATCTCTGCTCTACTCTTCTCACTCTACTCTGCTCTGCTCACTCTACTATGCTCTGGTCTACTCCATAATCTATTATTCTGCCTCCACTCTGCCTCTTCTCACTCTGCCTGTCTCACTCTGCCTCACTTTATCTCACCCCACTCTACTATACTCTACTTTGCTCTGCTTTGCTTTACTCTGGTCTGTTCTACTATGCTCTACCCTACTATGCTCTGCTCTGCTCTACTCTACTGTGTTGTGCTCTGCTCTACTCTACTCTGGTCTACTCTATAATCTACTCTTCTCTACCCTACTCTACCCTGCTCTGCTCTATACTCTACTCTTCTCTACTCTATTCTGCTCTACTCTACTATATTCTGCTCTACTCTACTTTGCTCTTGTCTGCTCTACTCTATTCTGCTCTGCTCTACTTTGTTCTATTCTACTACACTCTGCTCCACTATACTCTTCTCCACTCTACTCTACTATGCTCTGCTCTATTCTGCTCCGCTCTTCTCTACTCTACTCTGCACTGCTCTCTCAAAAATTAAATTATTTTATTGACCACAAGACATTTGTCTTTGAATTTGTAATTCCCACCATAAGGCATACATTTGAGGAAATATGATGCAACCTTAAAAACAGAATAATGGTCACTACCGAAACAGGACAGTCACTACTGAAACAGGACAGTCACTACCAAAACACTGGGTGTTTTGTAAAAAATAAAGTATATTGAGTTATCAACTAAAGTATTATGATGCTAATCGGTTACATTTATGGTCTGTTTCATTAGTTATTAACTCTGAAATCAATCTGATCAGCGTTATGCATTTTACAAAAAAAGATTGCATTTAGATTTTGAAGAATTCTATAATTTGAACTTCGAATATTTGTTACAATATTAATTTTTATAGATTTAATTGTGAAAACCTTCAGTCAAAATTTGTAAAAATTTAAATCTTTAGACAAGGAGAGGAACAAGCATAACAGGTTGATATATATTTTTTTAATAATACTATATGTTTCGGTAGTGACAAATTTTGGGAGAGGAAAAACATTCCAGAACAGTCTGAAAATACAATATAAAACTTTACAGTCATTTTACTAGATATGTGACCTTTACATATGGTACAATATATATAGGGACAAAGTTTTGGAAATAAAACATACAAAATTTCAAAATATTTCCAGCCTGACTTTGCACACATTCGGTAGAATGCCCCATATATGCTTCCTTTAGGCAACATCATTAGAAATCACTCTATAAATTTCCATTGTTATGCGGATGATACACAGTTGTATTTATCGATGAAGCCAGAAGAAAGCAATCAATTAACTAAACTCCATAACTGCCTTAAAGACATAAAAACCTGGATGAGCACCAATTTCCTGATGTTAAATTCAGACAAAACTGAAATTATTGTTCTTGGCCCCAAACAACTCAGAGACTCTTTATCCGATGACATAGTTTCTCTAGATGGCATTGCTCTGGCCTCTAGCACTACCGTAAGAAACCTCGAAGTAACATTTGATCAAGATTTGTCTTTTAATTCTCATTTAAAACAAATCTCATGGACTGCATTTTTTTCATCTGCGTAATATTGCGAAAATTAGGCCTATCCTGACCCCAAAAGATGCAGAAAAATTGGTCCACGCTTTTGTTACCTCTAGGCTGGACTACTGTAACTCTCTATTATCAGGTAGCTCTAGTAAGTCCTTAAAAACTCTCCAGCTAATTCAGAATGCAGCAGCACGTGTACTAACAGGAACTAAGAAACAAGATCATATTTCTCCTGTTTTAGCTTCTCTGCACTGGCTCCCTGTAAAATCCAGAATTGAATTTAAAATCCTACTGTTAACTTATAAAGCTCTAAATGGTCAAGCTCCGTCATGTCTTAGAGAGCTCATAGTGCTTTATTATCCCACCAGAACACTGCGCTCTGAGAAAGCAGGGTTACTCGTGGTCCCTAAAGTCTCCAAAAGTAGATCAGGAGCCAGAGCCTTCAGCTATCAGGCTCCTCTCCTGTGGAATCATCTTCCTGTTGCGGTCCGGGAGGCAGACACCGTCTCCACATTTACAAGACTTTCGGGCCGGCTCAGGCTTGCCTTGTACCAGCCCCTAGTTAGGCTGACTTAGGCCTAGTCTGCCAGAGGACCCCCCTATAATACACCGGGCACCTTCTCTCCTTCTCTCCTTCTCTCTCTCTCTCTCTCGTATCCTATTACTGCATCTTGCTAACTCGGCCATTCTGGATGTCACTAACTCGGCTTCTTCTCCGGAGCCTTTGTGCTCCACTGTCTCTCAGATTAACTCATATCACAGCGGTGCCTGGACAGTGTGACGTGTGTGGTTGTGCTGCTGCCGTGGTCCTGCCAGATGCCTCCTGCTGCTGCTGCCATCATTAGTCATTAGTCATACTTCTACTGTTATTATACACATATGATTATTATCACACATGTATACTGCCAGATATTAATATATACTTTCAACATATTGTACCACAGTAGCCAGAACTATAACGATAATATTATTACTTTCATTAATGTTGTTGTAAGCTACTGTCATTACCGTCTGTCCTGCATCTCTCTCTCTCTCTCTCTCTCTCTCTCTCTCTCTCTGTTGTATACTGTAAAGCCCTGTGAGGCAAATTGTGATTTGTGATATTGGGCTTTATAAATAAAATCGTTTGATTGATTGAAGTATTCATAGGGTTTTTTCAGCTTTTTGCTCCTGAAACCTGGCACCTCTTCGCCTTCACAAGTGCATCAGTGTGCAAAGTCATCCAGTGGGCCAAAGTGGACCCTTTGGCAGGCCAGTTCTTGCCTGCAGGCTGTATTTTGACACCCCTTATCTAGAAGGCAACAGCATAACTCTGTCTTCATTTATAAGACAACCTAAGTTGCTGAGATGTTGAACATCCTTGAGTTCAGAGCTGATAACCATGACACCAGATAACAGGTGAGGAAGGTTTTAAAAGGTCCTCATACTCTACTATAATACTTATACTGCTTTCTGGTACTGAGCACCTCACTACAGGTTAAACAGGCAACACAGCAGGAAGTTAGAGACACTCAGTCCTCTGAGGGACTATCCTATATTTCTAATAATATTTGTGGTTGTTTTAATTAGTGTGGCTGTATGTGTGGTTTTGTGTGAGTGTCTAGTTGTGATCTTGTGTGCCTGTCACTTGTTCTCTGGTCTCTCTTTCAAAAGAGAACTTGATCTCAATGAGATTTCCTGAATGAATAAATATGAACTTACTACTAACCTAATCTGTCTTTCTCAGCTTGTCCTCCTTTAGTATTCCCTTCCTCTAGCTTCAGTCTCCTTCATTCTATAGTAAAAAATTTTAGAATTGATTGTGGTCCTTCTTCACATTTCTCTGTCACTGACATAGTGGATGATCATACGGCTGATCATGTGGCCTTACCTGTCCATTCAGGTTGAAGTAGGAGTGATTGGTGAGGTTGATAGGGGTGGTTTTGGTAGACCGTGCTTGGTATTCAACAGTTAGTGTTTCCCCCTGCAAACACAACTCCAATGTTACTGAAGTGGCCTCTGAAAAAACATTTGTCTACATGCAAAATCATTTCAATGTCTGATCTGCAAAACTGGATTTTTAAGTATTAAAGAAGTACGTCACTGCTGGAAAGATGCTCTTCTCATAAAATGAGGCTGACTATGCAGTAGAAAGACACACATGCTTTTGAAATTGTTGCTACATGATCAGAGAAAACAGAGAAAGGGGCTGTGGTATTTGCTTTTGCTCAAGAAGTAGAAAACCTATGCAACTACCACAATGTACTGCACCACATCTGACCAAGAATAGCTCCCACTAGTGGGTGAAGTAAAGCAGCTTTGCCTTTTTCACATAGAGAACAATATGGCGGTCACCTGGTATCAATCTTGAATTAATGTTACAAAGGAAGCTGACATATGTTTCTGAAAACATTTAAAATGAGAAAAAGGAAATGCAGTAACAGAATCTTGGTTCATATTTGATCAGCGCTGCTTAGTTTTACCGTTTGATGTCAGTATTTTCAGCCTCGGTGATCACAATACAAGAAACAGTTTGGTGCCCCCTTCTGGTTCACAAACGCTTGTATTACAGCCAAACAGTGCACTAAAATATGATTCTAAGACATTTTCGGAGAGACACAGGCAACACAGTGATAGAAGTTTGATGGAGTTCCCATGGTGCCAGGCATATGAAAATACAGAGCTGCAATCTGTAGTTCAAGCTACAGCCCTAGAACCAGCGAAAATCTGGATCTGACAACGTTTCTGAAATTCAGTGGAACAACTAACAACCAAGTCAAAAAGTCCTCTTCCTAATTTTATGACAAATATTGTAATGACTCAACATCTATCAAATTTGTGACCTTTTACATCCAAGGTTGTTTAGTTTTACCTAAAGCTGTTTGGTTTCCAGAGCTCTGTGCTGACCAACAGGTGGTACAGCACTCACGTCAGTCAGATCATACCAGCCAAAGGCAAATCTCAGTTGATGAACAGAAATTTTTTTTTTCGATGCTTCGAAGTGTGAGCAGCTTCAAAGGTGTGAAGTTATGAGTAGGTGTGCTTACCTGTAGGGTGTAGGAGACAGAGACCTGGACCTCCCCAGGATAACCCTGGTCTCCATCTGGACTAGTGTGACTCAGCTGTACACCACCTTCCACTGCTGACGCAAGCCAGATAGCCTGAAGAAACAAATATACAATGTTATACAGTATATACATACAGGATTAAAAAGTGAAAGTAGTCTTTGTTACAGGAGATTAATAACAGGTCACATGGAATAAAAGACAACACAGGAAGCACACAGGTAGATATGTCTCATAGAGTGATGGTGTTAGGAAAAATACTTGTGTATATTCAGTGGATAAATAACTCTCCAGGCTTCACCAGTCTGACTGAGAAAAATCAAGTGGTTATAAACCGATCGGCCAAAACATTAAAACCACTGACAGGTGAAGTGAATAATATTGATAATCTCGTTATAATGTAATATTTCGCTGGGAAACTTTGGTACTGGCATCCATATGGATGCCACTTTACCCTCATATTGTGCTAGAAAGTCTCTTTCCTCTTGTGTTAGCAGGTCGAATTTGACCATTTTTATACTCAAAAACCTAATATAGAGTTTTACCTCATAAGGAACTTGTTATCTATTAATAACTACAAAATCTACATTTAGTTTTTTGTGGTCCAAAGGCCACATTTTGCTAGCTGTTAAAATAAGCCAAAAATAAGGTCAAATCTGACCCACATTCGGGGCGTCGGTAGCTTAGTGGGTAGAGCAGGCGCCCCATGTACAAGGCTGTTGCCGCAAGCGGCCTGGGTTTGAGTCCAGCCTGTGGCCCTTTGCTGCATGTCATCCCCCCACTCTCTCTCTCCCCCTTTCAAAACTTACTTGTCCTGTCCATTAAAGGCAAAATGCCCTAAAAAATATATTTAAAAAACAATCTGACCCACAGTGAACATTGGTTTTTAATAATATGGCATGCAGCAGTAAAACAGTGTTGGCAGTTTTGTGGATTAAATCCAAACTGAAGTTAGAGTAAAACTTTACCCATAGAAGCTTGTAGACACTTCACTATTCTCTGCTGAGTCAGATATGATTGAAACACCACAGATGTAGCAACTTCTTTGAAAAACTACTGGTTTTGTTGTGTGTACATAGCTATTTTAAAGCCCTGTTCCAATAAAAACTAGATAATATTTATGACATATTTTAACTTGAAATTGGTGAAATTTGACCTGAAGACAGTAAACACACTCCACTCACCAAAACACCACAGACCAAGTACACCCCCTCATGGCATCACAACTCACTGATGACAGTGACCCTCCCAGCAGGGTAATGCACCATGTCACACTGCAAAAACTGCTCAAGAATGGCTTGAGGCACGCAACTTAGAGGTCAAGGCATCCAAATTCCCCAGATCACAGTCTGATTGAGCATCTGTGGGATGTGCTGCACCTCATAAGCCACAGGACTCAAAGGATCCACTACTAGCACAGGATACCCCCAGAGGTCCTGTGTCCATGCCTCAACAAGTTAGAGCCAAGTCTGATGTTGTAGTGATTTTTTAACAAAACAAAATGTCTAAACAAGCCACTGAGGTGCGAATGGGTGAACTTGTTCCGGCCACATATTGTGGGCTAACAATAAACCAATGTCCAGTGCGTTTTATCTCTTTGGATTTGGTGATCCATTTATTCTCAAAACTATATATATATATATATATATATATATATATATATATACATGCTCACCAAAACATAGAAGGTTGACAGCATTGTCCATACCATTATTCCATTCAGCAATTCAGTTTTAACACGCTACAACCATCAAGCTTTTCAACATGCTTCCACAACATGGTCAAAACTGTTAGCCTCCACATTCCACACACCAGGGGCCGTATTCACAAACATTCTGAGAATACTGTCAGAGAGCTACTAACTTAGCCTAAAAACTTTCAGTAAGGAGTCCTAGCTTAGTGGTGATTTAGGAAAGCTCTCAGAGCAACTCTGAGCAAGGAAGGGACAGAAATTCTAATCGTAGTGAGGAGGTATGGTTGACCCTGTTGCTAGGTATAATGCATTCTTTTAACAGATGTGATTGGTTGTCAGAGACACACCCTTTTGTGAGCCTGCAAGGTGTGGACCCCCAGTGGAAATAAAATGAACTGCTGACTGTGAAAGTGTTGTCATTGGCTGCGTTTCCCAGTAAAGATTGATCTTAAGACTTAAGAGCACAGTTAAGAACGTCTTAGCTAAGAAGGGTCGCGAAGATAAGAGTGCTTTCCAGATTAGTTCTTAATGCCCTTCTTAGGATCGCTCTTAAGACCACTCTCTAAGAAGCTCTTAACAGGAGCTGACCACTACCGCAGCGCCGAAATTAAATCAATAAGCTAATCAGCACGTAAGTCACACACAGCGCTGCTATCTAACGCACTAATTCCCTGCTGCTCGTGTGTATGTGTATTCTAATAATTCTAATGAATAACTACGACAATAAATACTTGTTAATGACTTATTTTCATGATGAAAACAAGACTACAACTAAATAAGAAGTAGTCTTGGTAAGAGAATCATGACGAAATGTATTATATTTAAACAAAAATATAATAGACGGACGAAAGGACATATTAACTTGTAGGACCTGGGCCCGTATTCCTAAAGATTCTGAGAATCCTCTCAGAGAGCTCCTAACTTAGCCTAAATATTCCTAGCAAGGAGTCTTAGCTTAGGAGTGATTCCAGAACATTTTTAGAGAACTCTGAGCAAGGAATGGACAGAAACTCTTATCTTAGTGAGGAGGCGTGTTTGACCCTGTTGCTAGGTATGAGTCATCATTTCAAAAGGTGTGATTGGTTGATCCTAAAAGCTAGATAAAAATACACTTTTGGTGATAATGGGCATAGAATGGACCGTCAAATCAATAGACTTAATCATAGAATCTAATCTCTATGAAGACTGTGTAATTATATAATATAATATTTTACATAAAAAGAAAATCTCTGTTAAATAAATAGTAAGCTATACTTTAAAATTATCTTACAAAATGTGTGAAAACTCAGGCCCACTTGCACAGTATTCACATACTGATAGTTATATTTATTTGCTTACATTCATTTACCATGCTGGTAATTTTTGCACTTCATCCATTTGGTATTAACAAGGGTAAAATGGCTCAGATTTCATCAATTTCTGTGATTGCTAACCGGCCTATATAAAGCAGTATTGGTTGGCATTCAAATCTTCCACAAACCGAACAGCAATGGAGAAGAAAAGAAGTAGGAAACCCAACTGGACAGAGGAACAGTGCTTGCTTCTGGCTCAATTGGTCAATGAGAACAAAAGTGTTTTGAGAGGTAGATTTGGCCCCAGTGTCACACTACGAGCCAAGAAGCAGGCATGGGAAAATACAGCACAACAGATAAATGCCTCCTTTCCGCTGGTTGTGTGCACAAGTGAGGAGTGCGAGAAGAGGGGGTATGTGTTGCAGTCGAAAGCAAGAGAG
This sequence comes from Epinephelus fuscoguttatus, assembly GCF_011397635.1. NCBI lineage: Eukaryota > Metazoa > Chordata > Actinopteri > Perciformes > Serranidae > Epinephelus > Epinephelus fuscoguttatus. The sequence goes on along the minus strand of NC_064767.1, from coordinate 38,088,143 downwards.
GAGACTGCAGCACACAAACGTGAATCTTCATGCACAGGTGAGTGATATACCACTTACTTACAACTGCTGGCAAAGTTAATTTGAATACATAATTAATGTGTACATATTGGTTACTGGATTGTTTTTTAGGGGATGGACCACCTAAGCAGCTGTCCCAGGTTGCAGAAACAGTGTTTAATTTCCTGGGACAGTCAGAATTAGTATCAACGGGCTGAGGGAAGGCATTGACTCTTCAGTGATGCAGCTCAATGAAATGCAACAAAGGTAGAAGTGAGTTTTCATATATCAATAGGCAGGTAAAAAAATATCAAGAACAATATTTATTCATTACTTAAGCCATTTCTCATATCTCTTGTACATGCTCATTCTGCGAAATCAATGAAAACAAAACAATAATTAAATAAACTAAATGTATTCCCCTTTCTGTAGCATGGAGCCATCAGAGGAACCGGGTCCTTTGACATTGCAGGTGTATAACCCTCAGCCTGAAACATCACAGTTCAGCCTGCCCGCTACTGCTGCTGCCACTGCTCCAGCCGCTGCTCAAGCACCATTCCTGCCTGCTGCTCCAACACCATCCCTGCAGGACAGAAGATCGGAGATGACAATGGATGTCCTCAGACAGCAGAAAAGAGTTCTATGCCTACAGGAGGAGTACTACCGACTAAAAACTGATCTCCTAAAAAATAAATCCCATGGCAAATAGATATTGTGTATTAATGTGTCTTTGTGTGTAATATGTGTCATGTATTTAACAATTGTAGGCTATGTGTAGTAAATATTAGTTGGTGTATTAGTTCACTGCAGTCACCAAGTTCTTAAATTACATATACTATAGCTGGCCTGAAATGTAAATTTGTAATTGGGCTCTGTAAGGCAGTCCACTCTGGGCCAAGTTCCCCTGTGGAGTGTGAATGTTTTCATCACCATGATCATCATCATCGCTGTCTTCATCACCCTCGAGAGGTTCTGCAATCGGTCTAGCCTTGCAAATGTTGTGTGGTATGGCACAGGCTATGATGACTTTGCAGACTTTATCAGGGTCAAACATGAAAGCACATCTTCAGTTGGCCAATGCCACACTCCACTACTGCCCTTGTTGTCTTATGGGCCCTACAAGTTAATACAGACATAATCAAAATTTCATTCAAAACAACTGGAAATAATGTGAATAATTTAATACATGACAATGTACATTATTTGAGGGAAATATTTAAACTACTAGGATACTCCAACATGCTCTTTACATTTTATTTCCATGCATAATTCTATATTGTTTGGGTTACCTGTTTTAGTTTAGTTGTGGCCCTTGGTCTGGATGGAGGTAAGGTGTTAGGAGCCATGGTTTGCATGGGTAGCCACTGTCCCCTAACAAGTGGCAATTGGCTGGCACATAATGTCCCTCGAAAAGCTGTCTGAGGCCACTCTCAGAGAATATTCTGGCATCATGTGTTGAGCCTGGCCATTTAGCAACAATTCCCAAAATCTTATAGTCAGCATTGAAAACAAGTTGAACATTGATACTGTGAAATCTCTTCCTGTTCACGAAGACGGCTTCATCTTCTGACAGTGCAATTATACGGACGTGTGTCCCATCAATTACACCCACAACACCGGGGAATCCTGTGATGTCCATGAATGTCCTTTTGTGAGCCTGTAAAGTGTGGATATCCAGCGGAAACGAAACAAACTATGTCACAATATGAGGCTGTGATAGTGCTGTCAGTGTTTGCTTGATGACCTTGCTGATGGAGGGTTGTGACAGACCCAAGTCATCACTGCTGCATTGTTGCATTTTTCCTGTTGCTAAATACCTCAGTGTTGTGATGACTTTCATTTCTGGTGATATTGCATTGTGGCGATGGGTTGGAGAAGTAAGCGCATCTCTAATGAGATCAACCACAAACATGATTCCTGCACGTTCCAATCCGTAGCGTTTAATTAATTCACTGTCATTCAGTGTTTGGAGAATGTCTCCCCTGCCTCTTCTTTCCACCATTTTCTCCTCTGCTTAAGAAACTCCTAAGCCTCTTAAAAGTCCTCCTCCCTGCTGTTAACAGATCTCATCTTAGGAGCTCTCTTAAGAGCTAAGATTCTTTAGGAATACCTTTTATCTTTACCAGGATCTACTCTTAACTTTGAGGGGAAATTCTTAGAAAACATCATGTTTCTAAGAATTTTCTCAGAATTTGGCCACTAGGACCAACTCTTTGTGCTAAGAATCTTTAGGAATACGGTCCCAGCATTGTATCCTGACCACATTGTATCCTACTTGCATTCATCAATGCTGTGTCTCTGCTAAAGATCATCTTAACGTGACCAGTTCATGGGAGGACAAAATTGACAGATTTATGGACTATATTAATCTACACTGAGAATCAGACAAAACAGCAGGTATAAACTATGAAAACACACAGGCAGCACGCTGACAGTTGTAAAAGAGTTAATGTGACATGTATGTGTGAATGTGTGGAGACACTAAGTTGATGAGGCGTTGTATCTAAGCACGTGGCAGCCGTTACTTCATTTGGACAGCCCGGTCTGTCAGCACCTCGAGTGGGCTGAAGTGCTGACGCACAAATGCATTTACATATACGGTTTGGCTTCGCACACAGCGACACTGTTGGATAGCAGCGAGAATATGCTGTAAAGCAGCCATGGTATCTCACACATGTGTGATGTGGCAACGCCTTTATATAGAGTAGCTGGTGGAGCGACCCTTGATGAGGTTCCAGCTGAGCTCAATTACACCTGTCAGTTGCCTGATATCTGTGAAATGTCGCAGGTTTGGAGGGTGGATGTGTTTCTGTTGTGCCCTGACGCATTTTTTGGGTGCGGTAAACTATCTCATATGTGCATGCAGATGTGGGATATGTGCGGACAAATTAGGATAAATGACGGTCATGATGATTCATTTAATTTGTGTGCCTTATGTGCACAGCACATACAGGAACACACTGTTATTCCTCATAATTATTTTTCGTAGTAACTTGTGGCACAGCTTTGAGCGCACACAGGGTCTTGATAAAACATATAGATTCAAGATTCAAAGTGTTTATTGTCATATGCACAGTAAGGACACACGTTTCCCTGCAGAATGAAATTCATTCTTTTCTGTCACCAATTAATACTAAACAATATTTTTCAGAGAATTTTTTTCCTAGAATTTCATCACTAGGAGCAGCTCTTAGCGCTAGGAGGCTTTGTGAATACGACCCCTGGACTTCAAAGTCAGTGGATTCATGTGTGAGTTTACATTATCTCACAGAGAACTGGCAGCTGCTGTCTCACATCTCACTAGAGCAGTAAACAAAAGTCACACTGGAGGAAACATTGCAGACCCCCTGCAAAATGCAGCACAAGAATGGGCTATTGTTGCTGTTACAGACAATGCTTCAAACATGGGTGTTGCCACTCAGTAAGTGGGATACCTGCATGTGAAGTGTTTCGCTCACACGCTTAATCTGGCCTCACAGAGGGCATTAAATTTGCCAACAGTTCAGTTTGTCAGGTGTATGCAGCACTTCTGACAGGTCTTAAGACGGTGTTGGTCAGTCTGTCTGCTTTGCATCACATTTTGCTGCAAAATGATTGAAGTCAGATGAACAGACTGAAAACTTTATTTTATGAGGTCAAACTGATTTTGATAAAGTTTTCCTTTGAGGAAATAATTTGCAGTTGGAAACAAAGGTAATAAATCGCAGTATATTTTATCACAATAGTCAGCATATCGCAATACATTTGATATCACAATAATATCATTTTGGGACCTAAGTATTGTGATAATATCGTATAGTGGGTCCTCTGGTGATTCCCATCCCTAATGTAAACACATCCTTCAATCCTTTATATCAATACATTTGTTTTCATTTTGAAAGAAAATTCTTATTTCTGTTGGTGCTCTGTTGTATTCTGCCAAAGTCAATGCACACAAAATATTACTAACCATTCCTCATCATTTGCTTAATGCATTTTTGTTGTTAATGTTACCACTAATCTATTAAGTTAAAGCTATAGTGCGTAACTTCTACAGGTCTGTAAATGTCCGTTTCACCCAAGCCACTACTAGAGGAGATGACACAATGCTGATTAAGCCGATCGGCTCCTCTAACATCTCGCGGTATTTTTCAATAGATATCATTTTTAGTTTGCGTGTCAACCGGCAACATTCCCGCGCTGGCGCACAGGAAATGCTTCCTCACAACAAGAAGGGAGGGGGAGGAAGAGTGGAGAGTGTCACAGCAAGAGGTAGAGCGCAGGCAGAAAGTGAAAGTAACATGGCAGAGAAGCGGCCGAGACACGGTTCAGAAGTGGATCCCACTACAAAGAAAAAGCCTGGACGTTCGGCTGAAGGTCTATTATCAAAGAAGGAAAGTGACCGACGGAGAAGGCAAGAGAAGGGATTTGTATTGGCGTCGCTTTTCCTTGGTATAGAGCCCTGAAGGAAGAAACTGGGCTGAGGGCAGACATGGATGTTGCCTTGCTGCTGTTGGATAAGTAAGTGACTTGGTTTATAATTATATTATAAGTAGTATGAGTTGCTGTTACATGTACTGGACCTAGTACTTTATTATTTTCTTGGAAATGGTGCTATGAACGTAATGTAATGTTAGCAGCCTGGTGTTCACCACGTTGTGTAGCATTGTGTACACGGTGTGTAGCGAGTGTTACTCTGTGTACGGTGTGTGGCGACTGGCGAGTGTTACTCTGTGTACTCTGTACGGTGTGTGGCGACTGGCGAGTGTTACTCCGTGTACTGTGTACGGTGTGTGGCGACTGGCGAGTGTTACTCTGTACGGTGTGTGGTGACTGGCGAGTGTTACTCCGTGTACTGTGTACGGTGTGTGGCGACTGGCGAGTGTTACTCTGTGTACTGTGTACGGTGTGTGGCGACTGGCGAGTGTTACTCCGTGTACTGGGTACGGTGTGTGGCGACTGGCGAGTGTTACTCCGTGTACTGGGTACGGTGTGTGGCGACTGGCGAGTGTTACTCCGTGTACTGTGTACGGTGTGTGGCGACTGGCGAGTGTTACTCCGTGTACTGTGTACGGTGTGTGGCGACTGGCGAGTGTTACTCCGTGTACTGGGTACGGTGTGTGGCGACTGGCGAGTGTTACTCTGTGTACATGGAAGTGCCACCGGCTTATTAGTTGTAATAACGCACTATCCGCTGGGAGGTGACAGAAGTTACGCACTATAGCTTTAAGTGCTCAGAATTTGCAACCCTTCTAGATGCTTGTAAAATGATGTTATATCTTGACTTTGAGGGATCCTTATCCCAAACCTCTTTATTTTATGTGTTTAAAGAAGTCGATATATCATCACTCGATTTTCCACTCAAATATCAATATTGATATCATCTTAAAAAATCCTGTTCTATTTAATTCCATGTGTGAACAGAAACAGTATAGTAGGACCACTTTAATTCTCATTTCTTTTAGTTCCAACTTTTCTTACAGGGATTTTTCTTCCTCCACTGCAATTTTCCCTAATAAAGCCAAACCAGCAGTGTGAAACTACTTTATGTCTGCTGCCAGCTGCTGATGGGGACACTGTCCCTTTTCTCTCATTTTACAGCTTCTGCTTAAAACATAATTTCCTTTGATGTGCACTCAATCACTTCAGGCAGCGCAATAATAAATGTGTGTTTGTTCTGGCCTCATGACAGTTTGATCTACAGGAGAATAAATAAATAGAAGCCACAGGACTTCTGTCACACAAACATGCACAGCTCAATGTGTGGCACAAAGACACACAGTCATAATAACAGTATAATAGGTGTAGAGTCTGCGTGCGCACGTGTGTGATGTTAAATGAGACGTTCCTCTGTATCCCTGGTGATGAGGACATACAGCGAAAGCTGGACAGAGCAATCAGTGACAACAACCCTGCCTAGATTTCAGAGTACTGTCTACGGTGGAAAGGCTAACCAGATCTTGGGTGCCTGTCCGTACAGGCTACGTATGGTTCTAAGGGTACTAATCTGAAAGTTTTTGGTGGAAACATGACTTTACAGTATTTCTTTATGTTTTCTTTCTGGTATGAAAACATCATTCAGGACAGACTGCCATGCCTTAGCCAAACCTAATGGAATAACAGGTTACATTTATATACTTTGAGTGTGTGGCAACTTATTTTATGAGTCTTTACAAACCTCATGTACCTGCAACTGGGTCGGAAAACCTTTGTGAGGCAAGTACAGAGTGAGAAATGGTATTTTTCCACTCAGATTGTACAGAAATTACTATGAGCTTTCTACACACTCACTCAAGGGAATGATAAACAAACACATATTCACTAAGTCTTACCTTATTGAAGCCCCGCAGCCCTCCATGCAGTGCATTAGGTCCATTATTGATATCCAGTTGGTACTCTTTTCCCTCCACCACAAAGTGTCCCTTTGCAATCCTGTTGGCCACACGGCCCACCGTAGCTCCCAGGTACCGCGTATCTGACATATAGCCTGACAACACAACACAACACAACACAAGACCGTGTTCCTGGGCATATTCAGTTGCTGCCTAAAATGTTTTTACTGAAATTAAAAATAACCAAACACAATTGCTCCTGCATGACATCATGCAGCAGCAAATTAAATGTAAATATAATAAATACATCTCAAATATGTCATATTACAAACACCATGAATATTACAGTAAACATTTTCTGTTTAGATTTCAAAAGCTACAAGAACTTTTTTAATACAGAAGTTACTTCATTTCTACATTGCAGAACTATAATCAGATAATTTTCTCTGTGATCTTTTGACATGTGGGGTAGCCCAGCAAACTGACTGATAAAATCAACAAAAATCATTCTCAAATATTTTTAAATTCAGAAATAATTTCATTCCCTTTGATTCTTTTTTTATGTGGTCTATGTAAAGAAAAACAACTATCTTCCTGCCTTCCACATCATTGAAGCCCAGGGTTACGTCTTCCATCTGACCATCCTTCCCTTTGCTCCACACAGACCTGATGATGGCACCCAGGGTAACAACCTCCACCCGCACCTGGGAGGACTGGAGGACCCATATCTCCACAGCACCCAGGCCAGCCACCTCTCCCCACTGCTGATGGCTCACCTCAGTCATCTCAGACCTTTTAAAACCCACAGCAGAGCAGAGCAGAGCAGAACAGAACATTTCCTTAACCCTTGGGTGCATAAGTGGGTCACAAATGACCCAGTGAGGTTGTTTTCTTATTCTTATATATTTCTTCAATATCTTTGTAATGAAAAGTTGTTATCATTTCATCTTCCAGCTATTCCTCAAAAACATGTTATTGATGTCATGCCATTTAAATTTTTAGCATACCTTTTATACATTTTACAAAATTCTAGTTTTTGTATTACTACCCAAGCTTCCATAGGCGGGTCAAAAATGACCCACATTCATTTCCTATGGAATTTCATGGGAACCTTTGAATCTTATCAACTGTGACTGTCAGGAATTTATATTTTGTGGACCACACAGACTATATCTTAAGTGTCACCCTTTAAGAAGATTATTTTGCACAGCAAGATCTGTTACATGTAAGTATTACTTTCACTTTTTACCTCAGAAATGTGTGTACTTATCAAAGAGTGTGAAAGAGTATGTCTAATTATCATGTATCAACAAATTAACGCTAGCTAACTGATCTAGCTAACATTACTGTATGTACTGTGTGTGTGTGTGTGTGTGTGTGTGTGTTGTGGCTGCGAGGTATACAGCTGAAATGGTTCTAAGGATGCTGGATGAAGAGGCGCGCACACGCGCACACACACACACACCACAGAAAGGGGGAGGCATGTCAAATATTTTTTTTATTAACTTGGGGGGACTCATTTTGTTGTTGCTTTTTTGCTTAGGGGAGGGGCATACAACTTTAAATGGCTCTATTTTGTATTTATTTAACCACTGCTTTTCAAGGAAAAAACAGAAATTATCATTGGACTTTTAAAATTCTGAGAACGAAAAAAACAAAACAAATCTGAGCCTAAAATAGTAATATTTCATCAAAATCACTTCGTTTTCTATGTCTCATTTAAGATTTAGCTCAAAACAAACTGTAAATAAAGCACATCAACTTACCAGTATGCATGACAAGAATGTAAGACCAAGGCTCTTTTTAACACTATCTTCAACTTTTACCTGCTAACTTTTAACTTTCAAATATCAGAGAGTGAGTTATCTTATAACTAATTTATGGTGGAGAGAGGCTCATGCACTTCCCCCCAGTCAAACAGGGGGCTCAAGGAAAACTATTTGTATCTTTGGGGAGGGTAAAAAAAAAACGAAAGAAAAAGAACAGTCTCTTATAACACCAAATTCTATCTATCTATCTATCTATCTATCTATCTATCTGGCTACAGTTTAGTTTACTGACTCCGTGGAGGCTATAAACTTGTGTCTGTGAAGTTAAACTACTTTTACAGGCACACACACGAGCAATATACCATGTCATCCAAACAGCAACATGCCCTTTAAAAACCGTGACGAGTAGGAAAACATCGTTACACACACACACACACACACACACACCAAACACAGTACACTTTAAAAAGAATACCGCTATGAAAGCTGCTTGCTAATTGCTGTTAATTATACGGTAGGCTATGTGAACTCTTTACTAACATTTCTCTGCGGTCTGCGAATATGATTCGTGTATTGATGTAGTTACCTGCAACACCGTCATTACCAGCACAGTTTACGGACTTTAACCTACTATGGGCTTCAAATGTTGACATCCGGCCCCTCCCAATCCCCCGTTCTTCTTCGTCTTCTTCTTCTTTTTGTTTAACGGCGGTTGGCATCCAGCTTATTGGTGCATTACCGCCACCTTCTGTTCCGGAGTGTGGACCAAACAGTAGACTTAGGCCCAATTCCAATCCGGCCCCTAAAGACTCAAGACCTGAACCCTCACTGACTTAACTGACGTCAGCTGTAAGTGATTGAGTGTGAGACTCTGAAAGGGCTCCGGATGCTACAAATAGGAATGGGACAGCACTTATCCCCCTCTCTACAAAATGTTGTTGACACTGGTGGCTCTGGGCGTGATCATTTATCGGTTATTGTCAGTATATATTCCACACACAAAGAATATATATATATATATATATATATATATATATATATATATATATATATATACACATATATATACATACATACATACATATACATATATATATATATATATATATATATATAGGCTATATATATTCTTTGTGTGTGGAATATAACCACTGGTATTCCTCTGACTTCATGTGTGTTTATGTACCATCTTAAATCCTTGTTAATGTAATGTTTCATTGTTTATCTATCTGTTTTTTTCGTTCCCCTTCCATAACGTTACTGTTCTGGCAAAAAACACGGTTGGCATATCTGCCATCCGTGTTTTCGTTTTTTATAACACTTCTGGTGTTCCGAGGGCAACACCTGTATTTGACGTCACAACGATATGAACTGTGGGTAATTTCCTTACCGTAAGTCCGCATCGATGCTGACCTACGGCAAAGAGCATGGATACCAAGAGGCGAAGCGCCGTTGAATTTTTGCCAATAGCCACTAGGGGCGCTGCCGCCATTTTGGAGTGTCGAGCTTGGACTGTTGCGCCCAGACAATATGCTGTCAAGGAGAGAGGATGAAAAAAGTAAAACAGTGTAGTGCAATTAACAGCAACAACTATCAGTGGAACACCCCGCACCTGGCCTTCCACCGTTTCCCGAAGGATCCCGACAGGTACTCCTGAGATGTAAGTTTTAAAGTGTTTTAATATCAATTTAACATGCCAGTTTTTGAGGGAGGATAACACTTACAGAAGATTAACTTAATTACTCCTTCAAAATCACCCCATAAGCCAATCTACCTATTCCTGACTATGTGACGTCGCCATTAATGTGTTTCTAGTTAAAATATTGATTTTTTTTAATTTAGCCTATTTATTTAATTTTTGGTAGATTGTCTTATGGGGTGATTTTGAAGGAGGAGCCTAATTAATCTTCTCATAAGTGGGTGTAATATGTAGAGATGCCATCTAGGCCGTTTTTCTTCGTTTTGTTTTTTTTTTAAGTCTATATTTTGCTTTACAAAAACGTGAAAAAGCAGTAGCATTGTAAGCATAATTAATAGCAATATACTTCAGTTTGTTTGTGTGTGCAAGTGGGTCTGTTGCGGTCTGCTGACAGTCCAAAATGGCGGCGGTAGGACGAAACCATGGGCGAGTCTGTTGCTATGGGGCGTTGTATTGAGCTTCGCCTCTTGGTATCCATGCTCTTTGCCTACGATAAGGGGGCATAAAGGGCTCACTCACTGACTTGACGATTTGACAATGGGACAGCCCTCACACACTCACGCACTTCACATGAACGCGCCTCTAAATCAGTGAGTCTGTAAGGGATCGGATTGGAATCGGGTCTTACAGTCTTATTCCTTTACCTGACCAGGGGGGTATTCCATCAGCGTAGCTAAGAATATCCAGACTAAGGTGTAATCTTGAAGTTTGACTAATCGCCAACTCCCAATCTAGCTCCAACCCGTTCCATCAAGTGAAATCAGCTGGCTCCAATTGACGCTAATTCAGGCCTCACCTGTTAAGCCTCAACTCATGCACGCGCAGGGAAAATAAAAAGCGCACACTCGTCGAGTGCCGAATATGTTGCAAAATGTCAAAAAAGCAAAGGAAAGGAGCGAGCGGAGGCTTTTTCTACGGCGGAGCAAACGCTCCTTATGGAAGTGTATGAGGACTATAAGGACATGATTACGAACAAAGGCAATACTGCAGCAATTAATAAAGCAAGGGAGGTGGCGTGGTGGAATATTGCCAACAGGCTTAATGCGCAAGTGACAAAGAAAATTCAGCATTTCAGCATAATATCATGTTATATAAATCCCGCATCAAAGGGACAAAATATACAGTACAGGCCAAAAGTTTGGACACACCTTCTCATTCAATGCGTTTTCTTTATTTTCATGACTATTTACATTGTAGATTCTCACTGAAGGCATCAAAACTATGAATGAACACATGTGGAGTTATGTACTTAACAAAAAAAGGTGAAATAACTGAAAACATGTTTTATATTCTAGTTTCTTCAAAATAGCCACCCTTTGCTCTGATTACTGCTTTGCACACTCTTGGCATTCTCTCCATGAGCTTCAAGAGGTAGTCACCTGAAATGGTTTCCACTTCACAGGTGTGCCTTATCAGGGTTAATTAGTGGAATTTCTTGTTTTATCAATGGGGTTGGGACCATCAGTTGTGTTGTGCAGAAGTCAGGTTAATACACAGCCGACAGCCCTATTGGACAACTGTTAAAATTCATATTATGGCAAGAACCAATCAGCTAACTAAAGAAAAACGAGTGGCCATCATTACTTTAAGAAATGAAGGTCAGTCAGTCCGGAAAATTGCAAAAATTTTAAATGTGTCCCCAAGTGGAGTCGCAAAAACCATCAAGCGCTACAACGAAACTGGCACACATGAGGACCGACCCAGGAAAGGAAGACCAAGAGTCACCTCTGCTTCTGAGGATAAGTTCATCCGAGTCACCAGCCTCAGAAATCGCAAGTTAACAGCAGCTCAGATCAGAGACCAGATGAATGCCACACAGAGTTCTAGCAGCAGACCCATCTCTAGAACAACTGTTAAGAGGAGACTGCGTGAATCAGGCCTTCATGGTCAAATAGTTGCTAGGAAACCACTGCTAAGGAGAGGCAACAAGCAGAAGAGATTTGTTTGGGCCAAGAAACACAAGGAATGGATGTGCTTTGGTCTGATGAGTCCAAATTTGAGATCTTTGGTTTCAACTGCCGTGTCTTTGTGAGACGCAGAAAAGGTGAACGGATGGATTCCACATGCCTGGTTCCCACTGTGAAGCATGGAGGAGGAGGTGTGATGGTGTGGGGGTGTTTTGCTGGTGACACTGTTGGGGATTTATTCAAAATTGAAGGCACACTGAACCAGCATGGCTACCACAGCATCCTGCAGCGACATGCCATCCCATCCGGTTTGCGTTTAGTTGGACGATCAATTATTTTTCAACAGGACAATGACCCCAAACACACCTCCAGGCTGTGTAAGGGCTATTTGACCAAGAAGGAGAGTGATGGAGTGCTGCGGCAGATGACCTGGCCTCCACAGTCACCGGACCTGAACCCAATCGAGATGGTTTGGGGTGAGCTGGACCGCAGAGTGAAGTCAAAGGGGCCAACAAGTGCTAAACACCTCTGTGGGAACTCTCTGGGAACTCCTTCAAGACTGTTGGAAAACCATTTCAGGTGACTACCTCTTGAAGCTCATGGAGAGAATGCCAAGAGTGTGCAAAGCAGTAATCAGAGCAAAGGGTGGCTATTTTGAAGAAACTAGAATATAAAACATGTTTTCAGTTATTTCACCTTTTTTTGTTAAGTACATAACTCCACATGTGTTCATTCATAGTTTTGATGCCTTCAGTGAGAATCTACAATGTAAATAGTCATGAAAATAAAGAAAACGCATTGAATGAGAAGGTGTGTCCAAACTTTTGGCCTGTACTGTATGTAGATAATAACACCTATTAAATCTAACAATTCAAGTATGCCTAATGAAATTCACCAAATGTGTAAATTAATACCTATTGAGAGACTATTTATCACATTTATCTACTGATTCCTATGTAAAGTTCAAATGATGCATTTAATCAAACTATTTTACGTCAATCATCGCATTTATCACATAATTGATTGTAGATTATGACATTTCCGAAATGATCAGTTTATAGGAAATAATCACATGACATTTATCTATTGATTGTAGAAAATTCCATTTAGCAAATCTATCAGTTCAGTGGAGATGAGGAAAACTATTAAGTGAATGCAGGTGATAGTGAATCAGTTATCTATTTCTCATTTGGGAGTCAATTGTAAGCTCTATCCCTGATTATATCAAAATAAGGAAAATCCCCTTAAATATATGGAATGTGCTATAGGATGAGGAACAGACAAACCACAATGGTATGTGTCCCATTTTAATGTGGTTGCTTTGTGTCATGGTTAATTCATAAATATAAAAGATAACCTATGTTAATGTGAACAAATCAAGCCCTATGCATGATGTATGGTGATGCTAGAAATAATCAAAATGATTAGAAAATAGACCCTTTTCACCTCTCTGCAAACAGTTGCCTTACTTAGCCTCTCAGTATAACCAACACTATACAGGAATGTACCGCTAGCAAAGAACCTCAGTGCAACACAGACTGACTGCACAGTGGTCAGAGACTGGCTGCGGCGTGTGACCTTTATAATGTGTGGTTCCAGCAAGCTGCATAGATACACTATGCTTTGCCTGCTGAACCGGTACCTCTCCCACAGATAGGAGTCTGTCTGTATCAATGGGTTGGCCCTGTCCTGGAAGACCCTCGGGGCTGGTGGTGGTTGGAAGGCCCTCTGGACAATGTGGGCCTCCTCATCAACAGGATCCTCGATGAAGGGGCATGCCATTATTTCCTAATTTACTCTCTCTTGCTCTGTCTCTGTGTCTGTCTGGGTGTGTCCCTCTCCTTCTCTGGCTGTTGTCAGTTGACCTTAATTGGCTGTGAATTTGCTAGCCAATTGGAATCCAGCCAATCTTTTTTTTAATGCCTCAGTTTCATTTTATTATAGTTTTGTTTTTATTAAATTGATTTTGGCTTTACTGTTGTAAGTGTTGTTGTTTTTTTAAATTATGTTATTTTTATTACATTTTAATTTGTTTTTTTTAATAGCTTTTATTTTTATTAATTATGTTATATATTTTATGATCTACATATTATTTTATCATTACATGACAGTTGTGAGTGTGTAAAAGCACTGGCAGAACTGTCTTTTAGGTGTCTGTTCTTGTTTATTGAACATTTTTTGATCATAGATGGAGCTAATCCTCACCTTAATCCTGCTACAGACCAGGATTGCCCGGCAGCATAAGTTACCATGGTTACTAGGCTGGGATTCAGGTTAACCACCTTGATGGAACGGAGTTGTGGCTCAGTTTGATGGAACAGAAACCGGAGTTTAGCTCATCTCTGTATCAGGCTTAGCCAGAACCATGGTTTCCATGGTTACCAATGTGAGGCTAATCTTAGCTACTTTGATGGAACAGAACTTTGGCTCACATTAGCCAGACTTGGCCATTTAAGCCTGGATTTGCCTTTAGCCTGCTTGATGGAATACCCCGCTGATCCAAAACAATATTATACACATGATATATTAAAAAAACAAAAAAAAAAACAAAACCCTTATCCTACTATAAACTCCCTACACCCATGTCAACAACAGCCACCCTATTCATCTACCCCTGCTTATCCATCAGATTCTATAATAAACACCTGTATCCCTTAAGAAAGCTATCAGTACCCTAACCTGTCCTCTCTCACCCATACTGAGTAACCCTTTTTATATAAATTCCTGCACCCCCAAAATCCTTCAGCCTATTCT